>NC_135169.1:52765675-53065675 GCF_041146795.1 Maylandia zebra
AATATTAATAAAACAACTTTTAATTCAGTTTTATTTACACAACAACAATCACCTCAAACAATAAGAGAGGAATCCCCCTATGAGCAAGCACTTGGCAACAGTGGGAAGGAAAAGCTCCCTTTAAAAACAACACAATCTTCAGCAGAATAAGACTCCGGAAGGATAGGTTTTTTTTTCCGTGTTTCAATTCCTTAATTGCAGCTGTATTTTGAATATAGACAGGAAATAGGGTCGGGCGATATGGCCTAAAATCCATATCACGTTATAATTTGAAGCATGTGTGGTAACGATATACAGGGAGTGCAGAATTATTAGGCAAATGAGTATTTTGTCCACATCATCCTCTTCATGCATGTTGTCTTACCCCAAGCTGTATAGGCTCGAAAGCCTACTACCAATCAAGCATATTAGGTGATGCGCATCTCTGTAATGAGAAGGGGTGTGGTCTAATGACATCAACACCCTATATCAGGTGTGCATAATTATTAGGCAACGTCCTTTCCTTTGGCAAAATGGGTCAAAAGAAGGACTTGACGGGCTCAGAAAAGTCAAAAATAGTGAGATATCTTGCAGAGGGATGCAGCAGTCTCAAAATTGCAAAGCTTCTGAAGCGTGATCATCGAACAATCAAGCGTTTCATTCAAAATAGTCAACAGGGTCGCAAGAAGCGTGTGGAAAAACCAAGGCGGAAAATAACTGCCCATGAACTGAGAAAAGTCAAGCGTGCAGCTGCCAAGATGCCACTTGCCACCAGTTTGGCCATATTTCAGAGCTGCAACATCACTGGAGTGCCCAAAAGCACAAGGTGTGCAATACTCAGAGACATGGCCAAGGTAAGAAAGGCTGAAAGACGACCACCACTGAACAAGACACACAAGCTGAAACGTCAAGACTGGGCCAAGAAATATCTCGAGACTGATTTTTCTAAGGTTTTATGGACTGATGAAATGAGAGTGAGTCTTGATGGGCCAGATGGATGGGCCCGTGGCTGGATTGGTAAAGGGCAGAGAGCTCCAGTCCGACTCAGACGCCAGCAAGGTGGAGGTGGAGTACTGGTTTGGGCTGGTATCATCAAAGATGAGCTTGTGGGGCCTTTTCGGGTTGAGAATGGTGTCAAGCTCAACTCCCAGTCCTACTGCCAGTTTCTGGAAGACACCTTCTTCAAGCAGTGGTACAGGAAGAAGTCTGCATCCTTCAAGAAAAACATGATTTTCATGCAGGACAATGCTCCATCACACGCGTCCAAGTACTCCACAGCGTGGCTGTGGAGTAATGACATGGCCACCTTGTTCACCTGATCTGAACCCCATTGAGAACCTGTGGTCCATCATCAAATGTGAGATTTACAAGGAGGGAAAACAGTACACCTCTCTGAACAGAATTATATTGCTTTCACTGGTAAAAATAAATAATTGAAATGGGTATATATTTGTTTTTTGTTAAGTTGCCTAATAATTATGCACAGTAATAGTCACCTGCACACACAGATATCCCCCTAAAATAGCTAAAACTAAAAACAAACTAAAAACTACTTCCAAAAACATTCAGCTTTGATATTAATGAGTTTTTTGGGTTCATTGAGAACATGGTTGTTGTTCAATAATAAAATTATTCCTCAAAAATACAACTTGCCTAATAATTCTGCACTCCCTGTATATCGTGATATATTCTTTTCTTCTGTATAACATATTTTCCACACTATAAGGCACACTTAAAATCCTTTAATTTTCTCAAAAGTCGAGAGTGTGCCTTATGTATGAATTCTGGTTATGCTTACTGACCTCGAATCGATTTTGGCGTGCAGAAATCTGTTAAAATGTTTTAGCACAACTTTGGTAAGCTGCACTGCTTGATGGATTGTCAGAGCATTACGGCTGCCGTAGTGAGGAGCTTCGCGGAGTAATCTGAGTCCAAAACTCTTTCCGCTTCAGGTCCCAAAGTCAAACGAACACTTCATCTTTAATAAAATCATCAGCGTTGCTGCTTTACCAGGTGTAACAATTTAGTTTAACATCCATGAAAGCACAATTTATTAAATTTAACGGAGTTGGAAATTAACAGGAAGATAGCTCGCTGGTTTCCATCTAAACATGACATACCATGTTCTGACTGAGATTTTTGAAACTAATTCAAACGTACAGCTCTGCTACCACTTCCAATATAAATGAAGACAGAAAACTATTGCTTGTGGGGATAGGTTAATTGGATAATCCAAATTGCCACTAGGTGTGAATGTGCAAGTGAATGAGAGTGCAAATGGTTGTCTGTCCCTATGTGTTAGCCCTGCGACAGACTGGCGACCTGTCCAGGGTGTACCCTGCCTTTCGCCCCATGACAGCTGGGATAGGCTCCAGCGCCCCCGCGACCCTGAAAAGGATAAGCGGAAGCGAATGGATGGATGGAGACAGAAAACTAAACAGCAGTGGCGTTTGCAGGGTTACTGAAGTTGGACTACAGGGTATATAATGTTGTGCTACGTGATTGCTAGCGACACAGCTATGTTAGCATAACATTAGCACAGTGAAGCTGGAGGATGAACGCCAACTTTTTTTCCACTCGATAAAAGTTAACGTGAGGGATTCTGGTGGTTAGGGACAAACCACCCTAATCACCAGTTGAAAGCATTTGGTTGATGCTTTCAAACAGGCACAGCTTGATGACATCATCATCATGCGCGATCGCGGTAGAGCTTCAAGATCTCTATCGTTGGCCAAATTTATATCGTTTATATCGCCCACCCCTAACGGGAAGGGTTATGGTAATGGTTAAATATGTTTTTAAATGTCAAGTGGATCAAATGCTCTTTGAACAATGGACAATGTATTTATGAGTTTTTAGTGGTCAATGTACCTCATTATTGGGAATTCACTTGCCCAAAGACAAAAACAACAAGGCTCCCTCAACATCAAAGCTAACATGGCTCGATATCACAGCATCCAAAGAATTGGACGTATACTAGACAATGACACTGAAATAATGTCAGTGGTCACTGTTTGAGTAACCCTAAAAACAAATTAGTTTTACAAAATTCCATCTGGCACTTAAACATTGCATGACAAAAGTAATCCAAGTAGCTGAAGTGGGTTTGTGGTTTAAACTATATCAGCTCCAACTTTAAGGAACGTATGCAAAGCGAGCAACAACATTTGACTTGTCTCAGGGACATTAGACCAGCTTCAGTAATGACAGGCAACCAAGTGAACGGCGTCCAGGTAAACTAATATTACCTGTTTGGCAATACAGCAGAAGCACGTGATGTTGGTAACTGACACATAGGGATGGGAAACCTACAAATAGGTTACCAGGACATCGGGGTTTTGGAAATGCACACAGGTGACTAACTGCCAGCTAGCTGGCTTTATACGCAGACCGCACTTTAGGGACACCCAGCGTAAAATTACTGCAAAATCACCTTCCAGCACCAGGCTCTTCTTTACTTAAAGTGAAACTGGAGTTGGACCTAAACAGCAGGAGCATGGGCGAGGGCTGAATCCCAGTGTGGTCCCGCGTACAGGAAATGACGACAGTCAGTTGCTGCGAGAGGGATAGCTCGAGTAGCAGCTGTCCTGCAGCTCTGCAGTTCACACTTAATAGAGCGGAGCGGCGCGCGGAGAATGTGCATTAGCAGCCCATAAACACTGAATATTGCTGAATATAAAAATGAAATAATCATTCGCGCTCAGCCCGAAGTGTCAGGGACTTGCTGCTTATTCTGTGTCAACACGAGGCAACAAAGCAAAGGCTTTCCGGTACCGAAGGCTTTTGTTAACGCCTGCTCCAGGCCTCCATCAAGGACTTCATAACCAAACACACCTCACTGACAAGGCGAAAATGAGCTAAAGCGACTCTTTGTTGGGGAGAACCTGATCAGCTCATATCTATTAAAGCGATGCAAGCTGCTTGCGACGTTAACCTCGGCCGTCAAACAGGCTTCACAAACAGATGACCGCACTTATTGATCTCCTGCACGTCTTTATTCTAAGATTTCACTTCAGCGTCTAGTGACACAAATAGACTTCGTTAAAAGCGGAGAAATCCTCAAGTTTAGGCGTAGTTTCCACACGCAAAGAGTACTCAGCGAAAACACCGTGCGGGGACACACACTGCTCTTGTTCAAAAGTTGATTTTATACAGATAAGGTCCTAGTTTTTGGAATATGTTAGGCCGATTTTGCCGCGGGACACCACACTCCTTTTATTAAAACAATGCTCGTGTATCACGTCATACTGTACATGTTTTCCGATATCAAGTGTAATCATTCTGCCCTGCAGTTTGGTGCAGAGGGAGTATGTCAGAGCTATGCTAGCTGACGGATGTCCACCTCATTTTTTAAAACACTTTGCGCGTCAGTACGAGTATCCACATCTCAGTTCCGGGAAGTAAGAACGATCACGGACATGAAGCTTTCTGCAAAATGGGAACCCGGGGCTCGTGCGTTCTCCACCATTTCAGCACAGCACGCGACACTGCCCTTAAAGCCTTACAAAGCGATTCGCGCGTGGGACAAGGAAATAGGAAAGCACAGTACCTTGATACTTTGCATCAATTTCTCGAAGCAGAGAAACATTTCTTTGTATGTCCAGGGGCAGCGACTCCACACATTCCAGATAATCCTCCACATAGTTGACCAGTTGTTGCGACTTGTCGGCATTTGGGAAATGGTGGCCTAACATCGTCTCTAAGATGCATAGAGGCAAAAAGTGCTGTGAAAAAAACAGGGAAATATATTGCTAAAACCAAATGCTTGGCGACTTTACAGCTTCTAAGGCAGTTCACTTCAAACAACACTAAAGCCACTGCGCATGCGGGAGTATTTTCCCTTTATGGTTTTGTAACGCTTCTCTCGTTTATCGCCGCTGAAGGCGTGTCCGTTTGGGGTTGCAGTATTGGGATTGGTTTAGAGTGACCTCATTATCATAATATTTTCCCGGGAAATGTAGCAGTAGTTCAGGCAGAGCCCAAATTTGACCTAATGTTTCAGTTAAAGGTTTAGTTCACCATCTGTGTCCGAATGTGACGCTAATACAGACAAGTGTGTTTTGACGGAATTTCAAATACACTAGTGTTAAAAAAAAAAAAACAATATCATGAAAGCTTTTTTTTCATAATTTAAAAAGGTTAATTTTCTTATTTTAAATATAGGTTTCAAGGCTATTTTGTTTTATTTTCATTACCATGGCTTTTAGTTCATTCAAATGTGAAAAATCTCAAAATATTAGATTACATTTTGAGTTGGAATGTTTGCCATAAAGCCACAAAATAATGTATGTTTGAGAGGACTTCCCATAGTCTTTTTCTCCAAGTGATCTTTCTACTTCATCCAAACCATTTTTTCGACCCCATTTCTACAAGAACACCTCAAAAAAGTCGTACCATTAATTAATGTGTCAATCTTAAATATGACCAACCTATCTCAATTAATCGGCTATGCACCACAGGCTTTCAGTCTAGCAGTAGTTAAACCATCATGTATCATATCTATCTAATAGACTCCAATTTGTTCATGTAAATGGAGAGTCCTCTTCACACACTAAGGTCAATTATGGTGTTTCACAGGGTTCAGATGAATCAGTTCTGTTTACATTTTACATGCTTCCCTTAAGCAGTATCATCAGAAGGCATAGCATACATTTTTACTGCTATGCAGATGACACACTATCTATCCGTGAAGCCAGATAACACAGCAATTAGTTAAACTGCAGGAATGTCTTACAGACATAAAGACCTGGATGGCCGCTAACTTTCTGCTTCTAAATTCAAATAAAACTACTTGTTGCTAAAATTCTTAGAAATATGGTATCTAACCAGATACTTCCTCCGGATGGCATTACCTTGGCCTCCAGTAGTGCTGTGAGGAATCTTCGAGTCATTTTTGACCAGGGCATGTCCTTCAATGCACATATTAAACAAATATGTAGCGCAGCATACAAATATCCTGTCTCAGAGTGACGCTGAAAAACAAGTTCATGCATTTATTCCTTCCAGGCTGGACTACTGTAATTCATTATTATCAGAAAGTCCTAAAAACTCCCTGAAAAGCCTTCAGTTAATCCAAAATGTACTGACAGGGACGAGAAAAGAGAGCAGATTTCTCCTGTATTGGCTTCATTGGCTCTCTGTGAAATTCAGAATTGAATTCAAAATCCCGCTCCTCCTTCCCAGCATCCCCAATCATGTCTGTCTATGTCAAGCTCTGTCTGTCTCTGCATCCATACCTGAGTTGCTATAATCAGCTTTTATTTAGTTTCCTGTTTTGTTTTGTATTTCTGCTTATGTCAAGTTTACTTCTCAGCTCATTAAAGCGCTCGCCTTTAGTTAAACCTCCTTTTCCCTCTGCATGTGCAATTTTGGGTCCTACTTCATCTCACCCTGACAAAAACTTTTACATTTACGTGAAAAGGGAAAGACCATCTCTGAATCAAGGAGGGGGCCTAAGGGTTATCATCTTACCATCTTATAATGCTGTGATTGCAGCCATTCCCCAACTCTCTGTGAATGGGACTCATGGCCACCGATCAATGGTCAATCAATGATCATTGGTGATTAGTGTTTCACCACTGATCATGACAATTTACATATTAATGATCAAGAAACTGCCCTCACAGCCTTTTGCTTTGCTAGTGCTTGTAGTTTCAGTCATTATGCAAATATACTCTTTATAAAGTTGGGGAAACCTGCAGTCAGCTGAGACTGAATGAGTTATAAAATGTTTCTCCCACTGAAAACACTTTTTCCAGATAAACAGAATCACCTTTTTGGGATTTCCTTACGTGGATGATTGAGCATGCATCAAGACAAATCTTTAAATTGTGTCCTTGGATCTTCAGGAAGCGTTCTAACCAGCTCATAAAATAGAAAATCTGTTCTGATAAATTGCCAAGACTAAAACCATTAAAAGTCTTAAAAAAAAAGATTACTAAAATATATTGTGGAAATCTATCATGCCATTCTCTTCAAGGCTGATGATATAACAAAAAGGGGGAAGAGTGCTGCATTAGAATAACTGATAAAAGATTTTGTTAGCCTCAAAGAGGAAGGAGTTTATATTCCATCGTTAGGTACTGTGGTACTGTTTTAAAGTTAAATACCCAGATGTACTAAAAATGTGAAGTATGTTTTTTGTTTAAAGGGTTTTCTTCTCTAACATGTTCTTTGGCATCTCATCATATTACTACCTGTTGCCAGTGAATCTAGTTAAAATGTTCCTCCTGTTTTTTTAGACGTGTTGCTCAAATTCAAAAAGAGTTAATATTTTGAATTGTCTCTCAGCCTGGTTCTGCTGCGGTTACTTCCTGTTAAAAGGGAGATTTTTCTTCCCATTGTCACCAAGGGTCATCTAATTGTTGGGTTTTCACTGCATTATTTTAGGGCCTTTATCTTAAAATATAAAGTGCATTTAAGCAACTTTTGTTTTATATAAATAAAATTAAATTGAATTCACAATTTTCACAGCATCCCAAGTTTTTTGCAATTGGGTTCAATTTCAATTTTTGTTTATTCAGTTTTATTAATATAGCATCAAAACACCACAACAGAGGCTTTTGGGTAAAGACCCTGCAATAATAAGGGTTGTATATGAAACACTGAGCGTTGAAAACAGTTGTCTTTAAAACCGTCTGGCCATCACCCATCGAGGCTATCTTTGTAGTGAACATTGTACGCTCACCACAGGTCTAAAAGTGCAAACAACTGCGGGTCATAAAGAAACTAACATGAGGCCTATCTCACATCTATTGTTTAAAAAATGGCCACAAGAAAGTCTTGATCCGTTAAAAAGGTACCAATGATGTAGTAGCTGTGATTACTAACATACATGAATTAAATCTGGAGAAAATCAGGATTTCTTTAAAAATCAGAAAACACAACAGGGTACCCCTTGTTAATTGCAGCCTTCTCTGCTGAGGGAGGAGCACCAACTCATCATAAGGTGGCACTGGTGAACACATATACGTTTTGTCAAAGGTTACTTGAATGTCTGTGTCTTTCAAAATATTGCAAATATAATCTTTTATTTTGTATGGCAGTCATTTTTAATAACAACACGGCAGGCACAGTTTTGGGCAGATTATGTTTGTCCAGTTTTTAAATTAAAGAGAAAAGAAAAATCTATCAGTATGCAAATGTTCCTACTTTTATCATTTCAATGACTTTTCCCTAATCTTCTGCACTAGCAAGAGTATTGCAGTCTGACATTCATGCGTGTGTGTCCTGCCTTGGGGATTAACACGCCTCTACTTCCTACAATGCAGCTGGTTTGTTTGATTTTTTGTTGGATTTTTATTGTCTAGAAAATGTATGTTTGATGATGCACAGAACATGCAGAACTTATAGTTAAGCCATGCCAGCTTATACTTGAGTTATTTCACTATCTTAACCTCAGTGAGGTTTTTGTGCAGTTACCTGTAACTTCACTGATTGTAAATGTAAAAAGAAAAACTAACATGTTTGGGTGCATTCAATGCAATCCTGAAGCGTCACGAGGATGACTGGCAGTGTCACCTGCTTGTGTGTTTCTGGGAACCACCTTATTTCCTGTTTTCGTGTCACATGACATGTTCTGTCTATTTATGCTAACAGTCAGAAAGTTAACCATTTATATTTACACTAAGTGCACCTTTCACTCTGTAGGACACAGTATTTATACTTATATTCTTTTAAAGCCATGTTTGTGTTAAGTATATGTGCCGTAGCATGTCATTATTTGTGTTTGTTCTCTCTGTTTTTGACCTGGAGTGTGTATTGAACTTTGATTATATAGTTAATACTAGAACCTTCTGTACCATCACTGCTCATAACTACTGCACTGTCATTAGATTTAAGTTATGTTAGCTTAATTATGGCAACCTTAATTCTTACTGCTTTGTATTAATAATCCGTCAGTATCATAACAACACTTTTTTTTTTTTTACCACTAATATAAAGTCCTATCGCTATAGCTACTGCTATTACTAAGGCTAAAATACTTGCAGTTATGCTGTTTATAGTATTAGTTTCTACTAGCAGTAATAATAATTGTACTAGCCTACAACCTGCATGTTGACTTGCAGCATTACCCTCCTACTAACGTGCCAATTGTAACTACTGATAATGACGCTCCGATCAGATCAAAGCGAACTGCTAGCAGCCGTTTAAGAGTGTTTGTGAGTGTCAGACAGAAATCTGGAGTTTTGTTTTACTCATCGACCTTTCTGTTAGCGCTGAGACTGTGGGTTCCCTCCTGCTAGCAGTCTTGTTGGTTTCGTTTCCTTGCTGTTGCTCATTTCTGAAGTTTTAAATCTTCGTAATTATTCTGTCTGTTGATGCTTTCAAAATAAAATTCATACTTCACGTTTCCTTGCAGAACAAGTCAAATCCCCGTTCCTGGCTGTGGTAAAATGCAGCTATATTGGTTGGCTGCTGCCTCTAAACATATCATTATTAATACTGTGTGTTGCTCATAAAAATTTTATATTCATGAGTTACTGTTACTTTTGCATATGGTGGTTGTTGCTGTGGTTTCCCTAATGTGTTTTTTTTTTTTTCTTGGGGGGGGGGGGGGGGGTGTTAGCAGGCGATGAAGCAGATTTTCAGTGTCTTCTCGCTTTCTCTCTCTCTCTCTCTTCACAAAATTTCTGTCAGTTCTGACTGTAATAACCGACAATAAAAAAAAAATCCTAATAAAAATCCAGTAGACTATAACTATCAAGTGAACCAGTATAGCTAAAAGCCGTAACGGTCCACTTGGGAAATTAAATTTGTTCTTGGCCTTCAGGAGAGGCCAAAAAAATTAACTAATTTCTCTGTCTACCTCTTCTTAAACTTAAATTCATCTACAATATTAATTCCACGCATGATCACACTCTAAAACTTACATTTTAAACAAAACACATTTCATTATATAGAACGGAATACTATTTAATAATTTATCAAAACATCAATTTGAAGTGGGAAGCATAGTGATACTTTGCACATTTTAAACGTAACTTTAAAGTAAAGTGCCTGTAGAAAAAACTATTATTATTTGTATACTACTAGAATGGATTTTGTAATTCCTTAATTTCACGTTGTTTACGAGGCTGGTTCTGTTGGTGGTCTCGTCCTAAAAAAAAAAAAATAAGAAGAAAGTCCTTCCTCACCACCGTCGCTCAAGGACTGTCTAATTGTTGGGGTTTGCACTATAGTACTGCAAGGGCAGCTTGCCCTATTTCGGGAAAAAAAAATTACTGAATGAGAAGCTGTTACTCATAATAGTACATTTTCAGCGCTGACTGCGGATACGGATGCTTTTATTTTTTTAAGCATGGACTTCCTGCTGCTTGAAAAGTGAGGTATTTATAGGTGGAGGCGCGACAGCATTGCTCCAAAGCTCCTGGTTCCCCACTGCTCTGCACTTGCCATCATGCTGAGGACTGCTGTTTTTGTCTTTATCGCGTGCTGTGCGCTTTCAGGTAAGACCCCTAAACAATACTAATATTAAAATAAACGAGATCCATATATGAAAAAGAAAGGCGTAACTCACGTCAGATCTCGCTGTTATTTTTGTGCTCAAGTGCCACAGTAAGTGTTTAGAGTCTACAAAGATACTGTGTTATATAATATATAAACAAAAAGGCTCAAAATGGGGCTTTGTCTGTGTGTGCTTACCCACGGAGTTTGTCATGAAATACAATGTATGTGAAACTCTACTTCACAGGGACTTCCTAGATTGTGGGCGAGACAGAAATTTGTCTTTCGATATTGTTGCAAGACCGAGTCACATGTCTGCTGACAGATGACAGCTGTTGTTTTTAGAACATGATTTCCGCAACCGAATACAAACCTTAAACCTACCTTAAAGTTTATAACTTCACTATTCGTATTTTATTGATTAATTGATCAGTCAAGAAAATCGATTGCTTGATTTGTAATGAAATTATTTTGTTTAATGTGCAGAGACTGTTTATACTGATATCTTGTCAATTTATTTATAAGCACATTTAAAAACAACTCAGGTTGACCAAAGTGATATACAGACTAATAATAGAGAGCAGAAAGGGAAAAGACATACACACACATTTCCATCATAGAAGCTTTGAGTAATCCCGCTGTACTCTACTCAAACTACTGTTTGATCCCATCAAACAGTAGTTTGAGCAGCTGGTAATGAAAGCACATTGGACCTTCATTTCATTTAATATCATTAAATGTAATGATAAAACTACCGTGTGAATAAATAACTTATTTAAGCAAAAATGTAAGCAATAAGAAAGTTTGTGTTTTCTTAGCGAAGCCCAAAGTAACTAAAAGTCAGCTAATACAGCAACAGTAAAGTAAGAGTTCATTTAGTCTGGAATTAGTATGAATGCTGAAAAGGATTCTTTGTTTCTTTGTCCCACAAGCGCTGTCATTGGCTGGAGACACAAACAAATCCAAACCTTCAGCAACTGTCGCCCCTGCAAGTCAATTTGACAGTCCAAAACCCACCACCAAGCATCCAAAACCCACCACCAAGCATCCAACCACCACCACCAAGCATCCAACCACCACCACCAAGCATCCAACCACCACCACCAAGCATCCAACCACCACCACCAAGGCTCCAACCACCACCAAGCATCCAACCACCACCACCAAGCATCCAACCACCACCACCAAGCATCCAACCACCACCACCAAGGCTCCAACCACCACCAAGGCTCCAACCACCACCACCACCAAGGCTCCAACCACCACCACGGCTTCACCAACGCCCACACCTAGACCCTCCGCTGGCTTGACCGTAGGATACTACAATATCACAAAAAATAAAAGTGAGACCTGCCTGAGGGCTCAGATGGCGCTGCAGATCCGAAAAGTATCAACAAATGTAGGTTTCTTAATATCAACTGTCTAGCTTTTTTGTTTTCTTTTTGTTTGTTTTTTTGTTTTGTGGCATGTAAATTAGTCTTAACATAGCATATAGATATTCTATTAGCAATACATCCTAATGAGTCCAGCACGAGGATGTGACTCAGCTTTCAGTGATTCAGTTGTCAGCAGTCTTCAGGAAGAGAGAATTTGCTATCATGCAAGTTTAATTTCCTCATTTTGTTACTGTAAATGGTTAAATATTGCCAGTGTTTGTGTAACAAGACAATCGGGTAACTTACATGACCCATGAACTAGAGTTTCTTTAAAGAAAGTCTGCTGCTGCCTTGTTATCTTAAACGAATTGTCTTGTGTGTGAATGTGTGTGTGAATGGGTGGATGACTGGTTGTGTAAAGCGCTTTGGGGTCCTTAGGGACTAGTAAAGCGCTATATAAATACAGGCCATTTACCATTTGTTCTTCTCTGTTTATTCCCAGGCAATCTTCATTGTTCAGCCACATCTAACCAGTACTAGTGGAAGTTGCAATGAAAACAGCGCCAACCTTAAGATTTCCTTTAAAGAGGGCTTCATTAACTTCAGCTTCACCAAGGTACTTGGTGAACTCTTTTCCCAAAGCCTGTGACATATACAGCATTATAAGATCAAAATGAGGTGGTTAAAGAGGTGCTGAGGTCAGCCAATCATTCATCTTAACCTGAAATTACCACAGTTACCCTATCCTGCACATTTATGACAAGAACGTCAATTCAACCTCTGACGTCCAAGTCATGACAACCCTAACTTTGCAATCTTAGGATAAGATAAACAGATAGACACCTTATTGGTCTCAACCATGGGCAATCAGAATGTGTAATTTCTGTTTTTATTAAACTGAGCTCTAAGTTTCAGGAAACAAAGTAAATAATCACTCTAACGTCAAACAATCACATTTCCAAAAAAAAGTCTGTTCCACATTTTTCCAAGATGTAGGATTAGGGTTAGCACTTCAGAGTGTTAACAGTTTCCTTGACGAGTAAATCTATGTAAGCTGGAAATACTAGTCAAGCGAAATAAATTGCAGAAGTGTTAAAAGAGAAGTAGCCCATAGGGAAACTACATCAGGCGGCTTCGCCCTACTGCATCCATGTGATTCATTCTGTGGTTTTGTAAGTGATAGTCTATCTGAACACTTAAAGTGTTTATGTCAAATAAAATATACAGCTGAGGTGTAATTATACCACCAACTGCAGCCTGGTTGTCCTTATGTCATATTTATTATGCACAAAAATTAATCGATTTGAATTTATTATCCCAGAGAGTTGGTTCTGTTCACTTGAACATTGTGTTTCCAGCGAGAGAAATGTTTCAAGATATTTCGCACTCATCCAAGTGACTTCCCCTGTCTCTTTGATTGTGCTTCCACAACTCCCATACAGTGTGGGCACACGAAAGAATGAACTGTCTGGGATTTCCTTTGTTGGAGGATTGAGCGTGCATCAGTTATCATTTTCAAAGATGCAATATGGATTCATAGCCAGAAAAAAATAAAGATAGAAGGAAACATTTGTAATTAGTTTGCCTCCAATATAAATGTTAGCTTAGTAGAAGTGCATGCTGCTCCTGGTGGCAACTTTACTGTAAGCATAAAAAGATCCAACAGCTTTTAATAAAAGCCCCACTTGTGAACTGGTCTCAATAATATCACAATAAAGAAAGACACACTGCTGAAAATCAGCTTTCAGTTTTCAGAGTCAAAGCTGACCAAAGCTTCTGGGACTCTGGGTTACTTTCATTTTCTTTCTTTTTTTTAAAGTGAGGGTTTTTTTTTTTTTTAATTCTGTAGTCTGTTCTGTAATGGAGTATCTACTGCGGTAGTAATATAATATACTTTAATATAGTGCTATCATATTAAATATTAGATTGTAGTGGTTAGCCTGGCTAACCAGATTTTAAATAGACACGACAGCCAGGAATAGTAGATTGCTTTGTTATGTAGGCTGGTCTCAAGCATGTGTCCGGGGTTAAGAGGAAAACAGTAATACGTTGTCAAACTGGTCGGATGAGCTGTTTCCTGTTTCACACTTCAAATTCAAATGCTAGCAGCATGTGTACTTGCTGAAACCTGTTTATCTGTTGTAAATGAGCACAGAAACTCTCTGACCCAGAAAAATGTTCAGTGGATTCAGTAAAACGAAAACCAAAATGTCACATTTGGACACAGTGTTACATTGTAAAAGGTTCCCTGTTTGTTATAATTCCTCAGAGTGTTCCTAATAACACCGTCTACGTTGATGCCGTGTCTTTCAGCTTGAACTACCCTTTAACCACAAACGGTAAGTCAATGTTTATTTCGTAACATTTTCACTGATGAGAGTTTGGACTCACTGGATGTCCCCTGATACTTTAGCTACAGGTAAGTGTTGCACATGGATGGTAAACACAGAAAAAACACAAGCTGCTGTTTCCTTGTTTGTGTGCCTGCTCAACAATATACAGACAAGACCTGTGGAGTTACTGTTAAGCATGTCATGCTACTACTTTCAGTGTAATATTGTTTAACTCGATTGTCGCGATACTTGATTATCGGTCTGTAAAAATTGTCTTTCTATTTCACACTTGCAGGTACAACTTACAATGCCAACAACAAGTCAGTCCATCTGTTCCCTGCACAGATTGGACACTCCTACTCCTGCAGCGCTGATTCTATTTACATGGGCAACGACCTGTCCCTGGATGTAAATTCTGACAGAACGCAAGCCTTCAATCTGACCAAGAACAACTTTGGCGATCGTAAGTGTCCCTGTGAAGAACAACTAATCATTAAACCATCCTCAGTCTTAAAAACATTGTTAGAGCCAGTATTGGGATGGCTGTAGCTCAGGAGGTACAGCTGCTTAGCTACTAAACAGGAGGTTGGTGGTTTGATCCCTGGCTGCTCCAGTCTGCATCCTTGGGCAAGATGCTAACCCCAAGTTGCTTTCTATACATTGGAATGTGTGTATGTTAGATAGTAAGCACTTATGTATAAAAAGCATAGAAAGTGCTAGTGTGAATGAAGCAAGTTGTATAAAGTTCTCTGATAGAGTAGAAAAGCGCTATATAAGAACCAGTACATTTACAATAATGGAAGCAGGAAATGTCCATCGAGCTAGGTTTGGAAGTACTCTAGTCTAAATGTTTTCCATTCCAAGTCAAAAAGTTGTAGTCTCTTATTCTCAGGTTTGGAATGACTTTATTTCTTACAGCAATGCGTAACTTTCAGACTTAAAACACTTTATCTTTCATGGGGATTTAAACTTTACACATCCTATTTGAATAATATTCTCCAAACAATATTTTAGCAAATGATGTAATATGATCAGCATACAAAAATGTGTATAAAGTTAAAAACCAAGGTCCTGAAGCCAAAGCAAGGAAGCAGTGATTATTCATTGCTGCATCAGTAATAGTCCTTAAAAACATGTAATGCACAACACACGCGGTTGAAATTTAAAAAATCGGATACTTCCTCGTGAGTGGCTTTTCATCATTAGAGTTTCCAACAGTGGAAACTAAAGCAGCTGCGTGACAGCTTGACAGTCGACTGCTCTGGAATGCAGCTCAGGAAGAACAGGTTTAACTACAGTCCTAAGCAGATTTCATAGAATAGTTACGTTTCATGGAACGCATTCATGCTCCATTATCTTTGTCAGTTGTTGGATTGAAGAATAAAATTTAGCCTGAACAGACAGTTTGACTGAACTCTGTTACACACATCCACAATCTTCCAAAAGTGACATTTGACATTTTATCAGTTCTTAGAAAACTGGTCACTTAAAAAAGTGATATGTTGTTTAAATGGGAGTGTGTGTGTGTGTGTGTGTGTGTGTTTTCCAGGTGACTACTGTCCTGCGGACCAGCGTAGTTACAAGATTGCCATTGGAGTGGGAGTGGCACTGCTGGTGCTCATCGTGGTGGTGGTAGTGGCCTATCTGGTGAGCCGCAAGAGGAGGACCGATGGCTACCAATCCCTGTGAGGGGGATTGGCCAGAAAGGGATAAGCAGTCACTAAGACCTTCTTAAGTGGATGATTACTGAAACCTGTCATTTCTGTCTTTGTCTCCTAATTTAACTGGTTGATGGTTAGTTACAGTTTTCATTCAGAGGTATGTGCTACTTTAAACAGCTTGATTGTACAATTTGAGAATATAAAGTTTTTTTAAATTTAGTTTTAAACGAGTTAAATGTAGATCAGTTTGAATAACAAAAGCATACTGGTTTTCATTTTATTGTCACAGCCACACACTCTACACTCCATACAGTCAGGTTTTGAAACGCCAGTATGACAAGTCGAGCGCTTACTTTGTCATTTAATGCCAGTTGCTAGGATGTTTATTTGTGTCACTATGGTACATAAGCAGTGTTTGGATCACAGAGTTGTATTGTTCATTATTGACAACAGCGGCCCCCCGTTATGAGTCATAATCCAACTGTTGCTATCACTTAACTCAAGAGTTGTGAGGTAAAAGTCATTTTTAATCATCTTTTCTTTTAAAATTAGAAGCAGCCTATTTTTAAAAGCATTACTGATTTTTTTTTTTAACTGTTACAGGATGTTGTATTAAATGTTTGTTTTTTTTTAATCGCATCTTGTATGCTCTTAATTTTTTTTCATAAAAAGGGAGGTGATGGTATACTGTGTTTGGATCATTAGCTATCATCAGCTGAAGGGATCATCAGTTATTGCACTGATCATTGTCTCAGCCTACTTTCTTTGCCTTTGTCAAACTGTAGTGGAATGGAGCCTCCATGTTGGTCATTAATGACTTTAGTCTAATCCTGATAAGATTTTTAATGGCTCATGCACGTTTTATTTGGTGTTTATGCCGAATAAACAACAATGACACAAGGGAACCACTAATTGGCAGTAGGGAACTATGCAGTTTAAACAACAGTAACTTAAAGTAAGCTGTTCATTTGCATTTTGGGTTCATTTGTGTTTCTAATTTGGATGTCAGATAAAGAACAAATGTATGGTTTATTGCAGCTTATTCTGAAGTGGCCAGTAAGAGTAGAGAAATATGTAAATGACACTCCATTTAAATTTTAGAGCGTATAAATGTTGAACAGCAGATTGTTTTGTTTAAAATTCCTGTAACACAGAGAAGTGAGAGGACATCTGAACCCACTCAATCTATGTATGTTTGAAGTTTTTTAAAAAGGAAGAAAGCAATAGGAATGTCAGTGCTATTACATTTAACTTTTGAAATGCACAAGCTAAATTTCTCTGTAGGTTTGAAGCGGGGAAGTAAAAAGCTCAGAGAGATGTCTCAAGAATTGAACAAATGCAACCAAAACCTTCTGCGTGCCACCGTAACACCATACTGTACCAACAAAGGAGTTTCTCTCCTGGTGTCAAATGTATTCGTGTGAACCAACTCTTCAGTAATACTTTAAATGATTATTCGTGTGCTTTTGTTGATGTAATAAAAAAGGGATGTTGTGATGTTATAACTGTGTCAGTGACTGGCAGCTCCACTCTTACTGTCAGGGCAGGCAGAGGCTGTGAAATGAAGACATCAGCAGAAAAGTTAGACTTTACTGTTGTGCACAGCATGTGAGCACTTTGTACCTTGTTTTTACACCCTTTTCCAATAAAAATGATTATATTATTTCTAAATATGTGTCTGTGCTGATGGTATCACAAAACTGTAGAGGGCATAGGAGCCGTGGCAGTCGTGGAAGAACTGCATTCTCCACATACTTCTTTTTCCCCTCAAAAAAATATTTTCCTAATACTCTTTGTAGAAAAATCATATCTACAAAAGCCCCCCCCCCCCCCCCCCCCCCAAAAAAAAAAACAACAACAAAAAGACAAAAAAAAAAAACAACAACTTAGAGATTAGTGTTGGAAACAGCAGAGAGAAAGAGCATCGGAAAACCAAAAACAGAGTAGCTGAGATCATAATAAGCGAGAATGACAAACTTTAGCTTTCTTATGTTGTCTTTGTATTATTTTCGGTCAGGTAGTCAGGTATAACTAAAAAAAAAAAAGCAAACATAGCAGCGCTAAATACGTGTCATGATCAAAACACTGTGGGAAAACTGCACTTGTACTCGGAGGACATCGTCATGGTCCGCCCCCAAGAGGATACAGCAGCTCGTGCCAAAAACCGATTGTCTGCCAAAAAGTGATTTCCAGTGTTTACATGTGTTTATATTATATGTAATGTCTTTACTTATATTGGTAAATAGACTAAAGTGAACAGGGTTTACAAAGAGGTTATATGGTCATCTTATCAGCTTGTTTGCTCACTGTACATTTTATACATAGCTCTGTGCAATTTTTCCATACATATTTCTGTACATTGTTACATGTATATACGAACTTCAGTTGCTTATGTATATAGGAACACTTTGTGTCTCCCTTTTATATTCTATATTCTCCTTGCTATAAGAGCTGTGTAACACCCAAATTTCTCATCCGTGGGAAAATAAAGGTTTATTCTATTCTATACTGTGTAAAATGTGAAAATTACCTCTTTTTCAAGTATCTTCATGACTCTGTGTTATTATACCTACACTATAAGCAATCGAGTACTTTTTAGCAATTTAAAATATGTTTACAGAATTATTGTCATATTTGTTGTAATGTCTGCTGTCCTTAAAAAATGACATTTTTTAATGTCAACAAGATTTTTTTTTTTTTTTTACCGTATTCATAGAGGATATTTAAACTCTGCCAAAAAACCCCCAAAAAACTGACTGCGGCTTCTAACTTGTAACAGGAATGTTGTTTGTGGCTCAAGGTGACTTGATATCATTCACGATGGATACATTTGACATATATTTCACATAAAAAAAAATTACAACAGTTTAAAAACAGGAAATCCCTTTTTGCCACTACACCCCGATAGAGGATTGGGTGGGTCGAACTTCCCTACAAAATCCCGAGGTCAGCATATAAACGAGGGAAACTGGCGAGCTGTCTGGACGAAGTTACAGCGGATCTTGTGATCATGGCAGGTAAAATATCGATATAATAATTCAAATCTAAACGATGGTGTACAAGCGGTACACTAGAAAAAATATTATTGACATTATTATCGACATTTGTAGCTTAGTTGTTGTAACTGTAGCCTCTACACAAAAAACATCGTGAAACTAACTGATCAGCCGTCTTGTGATACAACACCCATCGTGTGCAAACACGGGTGTAACCATCATTTGTACAAATCCGCTTTTCTAGGTTTTTGTGGATTTTTGCTTCTAACCAGATGCAGTTTTCCGCGCTATCTTTTCAGCACCCTTCTGCTGATCATGTCAATGAGCTAAACAACCAAACAACTGTAATCTCCACATTTCGACTTTTTTCTCAAAGCAGATTTTTGGCTTTAATCGCGAATTTCGACTTTATTCTCAAGAGGAGCGATTTTATTTAATACTTAACAACCTTATTTCTCGGTGCTAAATTTACGATGTCCCCGCTTTGGTTTAAGGGGAAATGAGAGAGCAGCAGTGCGTCTGATAAAATCCAGATGTCGGTGTTGATACTGAGGCATGTTTGCAATCCAGCTGTTTCTGCTAAATCTGCACATAGACTGCGCGCCGACACACGCCTGCTGTTAGTGAGCAGAGAAACAACAAATACCCTCAGCACTGTTATTACGGTACAGCACAACCCCACGATGGAATCTGCCTTTTATTGTCACCCTCAGAGATTCTGGACTCTGAGTAAACACAGTTATAATGTTAATATAAACCCAAACTTACATGAATACCGCTATGATTTGCAGTGAAGTTTAGCAGCACAGTTTGGATACTGAGCTGAGTCAAAACTGTGCAGCAGTAACAGAGATCTTTTCACTGCTGCTTTCAGAAGAAGTACCAGCTGTGGAAGAAGCCATCAGCCCAGCTCAAAGTCCTCTGGTCACACTCACCTTCCAGAAACACATCCACAGGAAAGAGAAATACCTGGAAGCTGAACCCAAAGCTCTGGGGGTATTGTGTGTGTGTGTGTGTGTGCGTGTGTGTGTGTGTGTGTGTGTGTGTGTGTGTGTGTGTGTGTGTGTGTGTGTGTGAGTGCGTGCGTGCGTGCGTGTGTCTTCAACTTCAACTAGTTTATATATACACACTATATTGCCAAAAGTACTCACTCATCTGTCCAGATCATTAAATTCAACTGTTCTAGGTTTATTTTCTGACACCTTTTCCTGACTTTACTTCAGATCACTCAGATCAGCCTCAGTGTTTTCACGATGCTCAGCACCATTGTGTTTCTGAGTAACTGGGGTAATACGTACGCTGTTATTCCTTTCTTCATCTCATCTCTCCTGGTAAGTTTGCAGACACTTCACACACAGCATTAGATGAGCAGAGAAACTATATAAGACAAGAAAACTTGCATTCTTCATAACTACTTGCATCCCAAGTCCAGCTAGAATAAAAGATGAAATGTTTTCAAATAGTGACATCTTTGCTGCAGGACAATCACTGATCTGCAAAATGACACCGGCACTTAACAACCTTGCTTTTTATATAAGAAGATAACTCAAAATATAGAGTTCTCTGTTTCAAAGGGATGTAGTAAATAAGTGTAGTACCCATCAGTGTAGACTCAGAGTGACTGCAACATGTTGGCAAGTTGTCTGTGTTATAAATTAGATTAGTTATTTAATTACCTTCGCCAGTCTGTTTAATTGCAGTCATCCAACTACTACTAGCAAGCTAGATAGCTAAATACAAGAAAGTATGCTGAATGAAAATATTGAGTGCAAATTCTACTCTACTGGAGCACTTAAAGCATTTTATACAACATTTCCCATTCATACAAGCACTTCCTTTCATGCCTGAGCGCTTTCTAGCTAACAATCACACTGCACTGAATCCACTGAGGGCAACCTGTACATAGTATCATGCCCAAGGATGCTTTGGAACACAGACTGGAGTAGCCAGGGATCGAACTACCAGTTCATAGAAAAGTTGCACTACCTGTTAATTCTGTTAGTTGGTTAATTCCAGACTTGGGCCTAATGTCAGCCTTCTTGTGTGTGGTTTTGTTCTCTGTACAGGTGATAATAGCTGGGAGCTTAGCTGTAGCAGCAAAGAATCTTCATCTGCCGACAGTGAGTGTGCACACAAGCATGCACATACAACATAACAGCTTAAAAACAGCAACCACAGAGTACGGGAAGATATTTACCGTATCAGTTAATGCCACTGTTGAAGTCCCCTGCCACAGAAACAGAACAGCTCTCAGTCTCACTTCCTTTAAGAATCACTGAGTAAGGCTGAATGCAGCTGGTTGTTACACATGTCAAGTGACCTTGTCCCTGACATTTTACTGCCAGGACTGGCAGTGACCAGTACATGCAACAGCACATATGGCCAGGATGTAGAAGCAGTACTTCTCATAATACAGCAGACAGACACCAGCAGTCACCTTGTTAGCAACTAGCTGGAAACAAGTGGGAGGAGTGAAACTGACTTTTTATATCAGGATTGAAATTTAAAGTGGTTTTTTTTTATATCTTCTTACACAATGTATCCATGTCTCCAAGCAAATAATTGTATCAGCTGTTTTTCTCAGCTAAGGGCCTGCTTGGTGATGCAGATTGTGGCGTGTGTCGCTTCCATCGTCAATCTAGCCTGCACTCTGATTAAGGATAGCACACCCTATTACTGCTGGCACTCTTACACGATGGACTACGGTGAAATCTGCCATAAAATTGAGGTGAGTAACAAATGCCTTCTTTATAAGAATATTGTTATTATATTTAGTTGAACTACATTCATTTTATTTTCAAATTAGTGGAAGAAAGGGAAGTGTCAAACTAAGAACTATCTATTGTCTTCCATTATTCTAATGTGGGAAAATTCTTGAAAGAGTAGTTTTCAAACAGCTAACAGATCATCTGCAGCATAATGATTTATTTGAAGAGTTCCAGTCAGGTTTGAGAACTCATCAGTAAAGACGCTGGTGAAGGTTACAAATGATCTTCTTATGGCCTCTGACAGTGGACTCGTGTCTGTGCTTGTCCTGCTAGACCTCAGTGCAGCGTTCAATACTGTCGACCATAATATTTAATTACAGAGATTAGAGCAGTACATAGGAATTAGAGGTACTGCATTGCAGTGATTTAAATCATATCTATCAAATATACTCTAATTTGTTAGTGTAAATGGAGAGTCCTCTTCACACACTAAGGTTAATTATGGAGTTCCACAGGGTTCTGTACTAGGATCAGTTCTGTTTACATTATACATGCTTCCCTTTAGGCAATATTGTTCTGGGTATCGCTTACATTTTCACTGCAGATAATGCCCAGATTTATCTGTCAATCAAGCCAGATGACATAAATGGCATGGACAACCAAGTGTGGGCATGCAATAACTCGAGAATGAGACAGAGCAGAAGTTTAAAATTAACACTATGGGTGCGTCTACTACGAATCTCGGACAACTTTGATCCCAAAGTGATCATGATCACAGATTTTCAGAAGTTCTGAAAATCCCGTGAATGCGAGTGTAGGATTTTTCAAAAAGATGGCTTGGTGCATCTACTGAGATAACTGGCAGCCACCAGTATTTTCTCTGTATTATTGTAAGGTCTCTATGGTAAAAATGGTAAATGGCCTGTATTTGTATAGCGCTTTACTAGTCCCTAAGGACCCCAAAGTGCTTTACATATCCAGTCATCCACCCATTCACACACACACACGCACATTCATACACACACATTCACACACTGGTAATGCCAAGCTACATTGTAGCCACAGCCACCCTGGGGCGCACTGACAGAGGCTATCTCACAATATAAAGCACCTTGGGGCAGCGGGCTTGTGATATGGTGCTATATAATTCAATATAGTTTTATTTATTTATATAAATATGGAAAAACTACAATTATAATAAATGTAAACAATATAAATGAAAATTAATTGAAATAGGTGGAATAGTAATGTGACGGCACTTCACAGTATGCTAAATGCACAATTTAATGAAGGAAGTTGAGCTGAAGAATGACATGAAAGATGTCCATATGTCATGTGTGTGTATTGTGTTCTATTTACAGAAAATCAATGCCCACTTTTGTGCTGGAGGTATGCTCATCCAGGCGACTCTGTTTGCCATCTCTGTTACTTTGGCTGCCTATTGCTGTAAGGTGGTCAACTGTTGTGGACCACCGGCTAAACTAGTGAGTAGATGCTCATGATCGCAATCGCAGTGCACTGTCACATTGTCATATTCATTAATGCCTACACACAGGCATTTGGACATGTGTGGAGCCAAACTATACTTACAGTTTTGAAATACCCTGTTTGTGTGTCTCCAACTACAGTTTTTTGCTGAGAATGTAGTGGCACAATCTTCAAATATTTGGTCAGTTTGTCGAGATAGAGCCTCTTTGCAAAAGTGCTCTGACGTTTTCAAAGACAGTTGTTCCTGCTGCCAGTTAACTTTGTTAACCGTTAACTGTTAGATTTGTGCTAACAATCTTTCAAAATACACAAACAAGGTATTTCAAAACTTTACTTACACTTGTGCCATTTGTGGTTTTCAATGCATTCTGGCATACCTGCCCCAAATCCACTTCATGGCAATCGATTATCTTGCCATGACTTTGATGGGTGAGGTTGAACGATAAAATTAATTCATGAACACAGCAGAAGGGTCAGGAGTGCCAATATGACTTAATTAAATAAGCCATTGAATTGTGTAATTAATTAATTACAATTGAAAACAACTAAATAAAAAATTATTAAATCTTTTACATGAAATTAATTGACATGATATGATTGATTAATTATTTATATATCTAATTAATGATTTATTTTCAATTATAATTATTTAACCATGGCACTTGAGGCCCTCCACAGTAAATTAATATTTTTTTGTTATCCCATTAAGAATAGGCCACACAATCATTGTTACTAACTTTAGACAGGGCTCATAGAGGTAATGATATTCAACCTTATTTTCTGTGCCTTTCAGCCAGTGATCACCGTACAAGCCCCTCCCGCCCAGGAGTGAAGATGGGACAGGCGCAAAAGACTCACGTACAGCCACAAAAATGCTCCAGTACAGTCTTGAGTTAAAACCAAATTAGTATTTTGAGAATAACAATCATGCGTAATATCAAAGTGGCACTTTACCCTCCATTATATATACACATATATATACACACACACATATATATATATATATACACACACAAACATACACACACATCAAACAGAAAACAGGGGGACTTCCAGGCCAAGGAACAAGGCACATTAGCCAAATCAGTTCATGGAGGTTGACCAGGAAAAGAAGAAGCAAGAAACTGAGACTTGGTTAATACGACTATTAATTTGTGCTTGATGTCCTGTGAGCCGCCTATTACGCAAGCTGTTAACTCTCAGAAACTTGTCCTCTGATTCAGTTGTGTCTTTGGGTTTGTCAGACCTCTTCCTGTCAGAGTTTGTTACTGAGCCTTTTCATGGTGAAGGAAACTGTACTCACTGACACCTTGACTTTCTTTGCAATTTCTCTGTAGGACAGACCTTGCAATAAATAACTGGAAAAATTGGAGTGGTCTAAACGTTTTCACCTGTAGTGTACATATACATATTCATACGTATACAAATAGTTCGCACTTCAGTCACATCACGGCTGATTTAAAATCCTCTGTGGTAGTGTACAGAAAAAATATGGGCCAGACTTATAGCTCAGGGAACCATAACCAAGATTATACCCCCAAAACAGTTATTCAATTCAGTTTTATTTATACAGCGCCAAATCACAACAACAGTCGCCTCAAGGCGCTTTATATTATAAGGCAGACCCTACAATAATACATACAGAATGGAAGAATTAGTTATCAGTCATGTATAAAAACTGAAGATTTTATTCTGCTTTTTAAATAATTAAGAGAAAGTGACAGAAACAAGACAAAAGTTAGGCTGGAGTTCCTGCTATCACTGGGTAAGGGAAAGGCAGGAACATCATGGATATGTTGTCATCACAGGGCTAACACAGAGATTCAACCATTCACACGCCCATATCCACACTTAGAATTACCACGTAACTATTAATTAATACATGTGTGTACTCTGCATATTCTCCCTGTGTGGTTTTCCTCCCAAACAGACTCCAGCAGACTGGAACGAAGAGAAGACAGCACTAACACTACATCACTCGCACCTAATTCAACACTAATAATGACAACAAAAAAAGAGTGTATCCTGCCTCTTGCCCTATGATTGCATGAGTTAGAGGTTCAAATAGATTGTGAATGAGAATTTGCTGTATAACTTATGGTGAAACGTGGCTTCTAGTGCTCAGAGTAGTCAGTAAGGCTAGAAAAGCACCATATTAATGCCAGTCCACTGACACAGTCGCCACAAACTGCAGATCATGTTGGAAGCACGGTCCTTTCCACGCAATGCTCCAGTTCTTCTGACAGTGATGTGATGTCCAGTGAGAAGTAAACACATTTTTTTACAGCTTCCCCTTCTTCATATCTGCAGTTTGTCTGCCCAGTGACTCTGCGGAAGATCAGTACAAATTAGCAAAGTAATTAAGCACCTTAAATCTTCTATATTTACTCTTCATTTTATTCCAGATCTACTGGTGTGGTGTACACACACAAGATTTCTGAAAGGGATGTGACATTTTAAGGCCCAACTGTACCTATATGTCCAGTTACGTAAATTAGAATGCATACAGTCTTTATCAATTAGAGATTGAATCAGAAAGATCATCTGATTCAAATGATAAAATGCAGAAACAAAGTGTGAAAAACTAAGTACATATGTAAATAGGCAAGTAGAAGCCAGTACTGCTAAGCTCAAATGCACATAATTAACTGATCATCAAGTCTGAGCACTTCTATGAAAACAGAGGTTTTGGCAGTTTGCAGGTCAGAGTAGAAAATTGTTATATAGATTACCACTCAGAATACCATACAGCATCAGCCTCGTGCCAACAAAACAACAAAAAAACAACAACAACTTTATTCCGATATTAATCGAATCTAAAATTAACATTGAATTAAGATACTCGTGTGCAACAGTGTCAATCATCTTTGCCTCCAGCTGACAGGCAACTTTAGGCTCACAGCTCCTCCCCCCACTGACAGCTGAAGTAGTTAACATGCATTACACTGAGCAACACTTTCAGAGGAATTTCAGAGCTCAGTAAAACTCTCATTTCAGCAACACTGAAATATTAAACAGTTATCATAAACGTTAGCCTGGCTGGCACACACAATAACATTAGGTGTTTAGCATTAGCAATTACCAGATAGCCACATTAGCCATCTGTTATCATTAACATTGCAGCCAGCGAACTGCAATTAGATAAAAGACGAATAATTATTGCAGAGCAGATTACGGACACATGGATAAGCAGGCAGTTTGCTGGCTGTGCAGAGCAGAGGGGAGACTGTAGCTGAACTGAACAGAACGGAGGGGCCAGAGAGTGGAGAGCTAATCCTGGCAATTAAAGATAAATAATAAAAATGGAATAAATTATAAATTTGACTGAACAGCACACAGTACTACTAATACAGGATATGAAGCAGGCAAGGAGGTGACCGGGGAAACAGACATCCAGAGGCCCCCCCAGACCACTTCAAGGACAATGGCAGCCCCTACCTGGAGAAGAGCAGAGGTAAGCAGCCAGCAGCCACAGTTCAGAAGGCCCAGGGCCACAGAAATGAGCCCGCAGGTGCTGCCGGCAGCCAGCTGTGCCAGAGCAGACTGAGCTCCAGGCCCAGGACCTGAGACCCAAGAGCACCACGCAGACCACCCAAGCAGGGGCCCATTAGAGCCAGGAGGGCCAGGTCATGCAAAGCAGCCTTTGAGAGTGAGCCACAACCCAACCGAGCACCCAGCCGCAGACACCGAGAAACACCAATGCACCAGCCAGTGGGTGGGGGCGCCAACCAGCACCAGCACTGGCACCAGAGGTGAGGACCCTGTTCAGTGTGCCCACCTCAAAAGGCCCTATATGTATGTGTCATTAAAGTGTAAGGAATGAGAGTGTCCAAGTTGTGAAATCAGAACAACCCTAGTCAGCACAGTGACCCCAAGAATCAAACACACCAGAGGCCAAAATTCTTCCACTGCCATGGGAGAGACTGATAACGTCATAAGAAAATGATTACTCCGAGTTGTGGCTGGTAGACGTTGTTCTACAAGCTACTGAATCATAGGGTGTACTTGGTTTTCACACACTGCTTTGGCATTTTGTCTTAATTTTGCACATGAAAAAAATAAAATAAAAAACAGAAATACAGTGAGACTCCAGTAACCGCCTCCGGCATAATCAATGTGAGCAAAGCTTTTTGTGAGAGGCTTTAGAAAAGAACCAACAGGAGACATGCAAATAATAAAAGTGAGTAATGAACAGAGAGCTGAATGTATTCTATCTAAACATACTGAGCATGAGATGCTGTAACTAACTTGGGCTGCAGACAGCGTGACCTCCTCCAGGTCTCCGAAGCAGCCGTGTTTATGTCGGATGAGACTTCCCCACAGCATCGAGCTGTCGCAGGAAGGACACTCGCCCTCAACTGGCAGAAGGTGGGATGGCTCAGACCTCAGGAAATATCTGGCAAGGCAGATTACATGACCTCTCATCCCACAGGAAGGGTGGACACAGCTCAGCTTCTCTGACACCTCAAAGAGCACAAAAGCATTACATTGTTTACATTAAATTCAAATTTCAAATTCAAATTTTATTTGTCACGTACACAGTCATACACAGTACGATATGTAGTGAAATGCTTACATTACATTACATTAAATTCAGCTAAAATTTCAAGTAAAGTTTGAACTATTACTGGTTCTGGGACACAAAATAAACTTTCAAGATATTTTCAGGCGAGACCTCGATTTATGAAGACATCACCTGTTTGTAAAAGTGCTCCCACATTTTCGGAAATGCCTGACATCCCACCAGCTAGCAGTAGATAGTCGACTGGGATGTCAAGGCTCACTAGAGCCAGTCTTGTGTCAAGGTAGTTATCCCCGACAGAAGTTGTTTCCCCTGCGTCGGGAGCCCGACTTTGCACATTATTTTCAACCCTGCGTCGTTTGGATACTCAGTGGAAGTTAAAGTTGAGTTGAATAAAATTCACTTAGATAACTTAATGTTCATTTCAGTATTTTATTTGTTCCTGAGCAAATCGGCTTGGCTGAGACTAAAGTAAAATAAAACAGAGGAACAGGTCAGGAGCTTTGCTGCAGAGCAGGAAGCTCCACACATTCTCTCCACTGCCTGTTTATTTGAAGAAAGGTCATTGAAGTAGTTTAAAATGTTCCTAGATTAAAAAATATATATCAACAATGTACTCAGATGGATATGATTTGAAAAACAAGTATCTAAACAACCAAACGATATCTGAGCCATTGAGTATTTTGATGAGTTAATCCTGCTGACCATTAAAGACATCCTGCTGTTTAAACTGAACAGAAATGTGTAAAAGCACTGATACTGATCTGTTAGATGACTCTACCTTGATGTGCTTCTCACAGAGAAAACACATGGACGCCTCCTCCTCTTCCTCGTCCTGACATTGTAGCGAGGGTGTCTTTTTGGCTCTTACGGTGCCAAAAGCGATGGGGATATGGAGGGGAGGCTGCAGGCCAGGCTCAAAGTCCATCCTGTACTCCTGTTTGAGCCAGCGCGCTGTTAGCGGCAGTCTGTTCCATGGCGCCACCCTCAGCATGTTGGAGACGACTCGCCAGTGGAATTCCAGGCTCGATTCTTTTCTGGAGCGCCGAGATACATGCACAAGCCTCCTGGAGGAATGAGGGTGCTGCCACGCCCACTCAAACTGGCACACAGAAACATGACAGTCACACAGCCACTCAGGACAGTGTCCAGCTTGGATGGAGCTTGCAAAATATTAATCTGATTTGTGTGAAGTATTTTCCTCATTTCACTTGGTGCCTAAAACCTTGTCTGTTTTCAGTCTGGTTCAATTCTATTTATACAGACGACAGTGCCACAAGGTGCTTTATACTGTACGGTAAAGACTCTCCACCAAGTAAACACTAAAACCCAACAATGAGAAGACCCCTATGAGCAAGCACTTTGCAACAGTGGGAAGGAAACCTCTGGTAGAACCATTCTCAGGTAGGGACGGGAATCTGCAATTCCATTACCGGTAATAAAATATAATGTTCAAAGTAGTCTTTAAACATTTCAGGGCCTTTCAAGGCATCAGAACTACACCTGAGAAGAGGAGAGATGTTGTCTGTTGTGTGTGTGTTTCAGATTTATTGGAAATGCAATTAGGCTGTGACATAAAAAACATAGTGTCTCAGAACACAAACACTATGGTCACTATCTCTTCTACTCTGTGGTTATTTGGTGCTAAGACTAGCCACGGATGATTTTGTCTCCACTGCGACAGTCTTCTGACCACAATAAATCAAACAAGACTAGAGTTCAGATTCCAGAGTTCATTTAAACTGAACTCTGGAAACATTCAACTAAACTTCAGCTGTTAATGTTTGATCATGAATCTGACCTGTCTAGCGTGCACATGCAGTCATGGTCATGTTTCATGTTTTTCTTTCTGTTAGCTTTAAGGATCATTGTCTGAGATGAATGGTTGAAAATCATGCTCAATTTCTGTGCTGAAAAATGGGCCTCTATTTATTTTTATCACTCAGTAAACATACCCTCCCCCCACCCACCCACTCACTATCATTAGGTGAAAAAAAAATGACAAATGGAAATTTCATCACCTAAAGCCCAGATTGGCAGATTTCTGCTGAAATCCAATGATTTAAAGCAAAGCAAAGCAAATTAATCATCACATTTATTATATACTAACATTTGCATGAAATTCCAACTGACAAACTGTAGAAGATTGGACGACCACATGTAAAGAAACAAACTCTGAAAACTGTGCACGCATGAAACTGTGCTCTTATTGCTATGGGCTTGGGTGACACTTTATTATAGTCACAATGGCGCTCTGAGAGTTTTTGATTCATTTCCATCACTTATAGATTGGACAGTGTCTTGATACTTACCCTGAGAGCAGCAATATCAGATGGGAAGCCGTGGATAATGAGGACCATCTCCCTGTAGACAGACGGACACAGTAAATAGTAACTAATGTCCAAGGTGCGGTATACCGTACAGTATAAAGTTGCGAGGCCCTACCACGGTCCTCTCCCGCTGGTCCTCTTGGCCCCTCCTCTGTGCCTCCCAGCATTGTGCTGTCCTATCCTTCGCTCTGGGTTCACAGTGAAGCCGATGTAGATACGGCCTTTAAATTTTGGATTGATGCAGTACAGCATATACACCCCGAAGAAACTTTCCACCTCCACTACCATAGTAACAGCATAAGCAGACTACTCTCATAAGCCCAAGACTGAATCACGACTTTACCAGATATCGGTCACAGTGGCTAACATTGGCTACATGCTAAAGTATTATACAGGTATAATACACACCAAATAACTCCAAGTATTGTTCAACACTTACGTGACTTTTGCACAAAATCTTTACGTTTTTCATCCACAGTTAGCCACCTCCGACTGCTTGGTCGCTTTAAAAAAAAAGTACATACACATAAACAGCCTCTGTATTAGTAGTCGAAAAATCTGCCTGATAAAATTCAAAATTCAAAAAAGCGTAACGACGCAGAGTAGCTAACAAAAGCGTAACATCTTATACCAGTCAGGCTATACTAACACATCTATGACTAAAGATGTCGGATACGTGCAGTCTTTTCTGATTCATTAATCGAAACTGCAAAACTTTAGTTTGGCTTTCTGCATAGACCTCTAGTGTTATGATTTGCTATTTTAAATAATTGGTCCCGCCTACTGTATGTACGGCTCTCAAATGATTGGGCACTGTGTAATTTGTCACAATGCAATTGGTGTTTCTTTCGGTCTGTTGTGATCTTAGCGCCGAAGACTGACGCCAGGAGGACGTCCGCACAGAGTCACTAAGGAGCGACAGCATCACAGTTTTTGGTAATACTCTCATCTTCAACGATTTAACAGTCGAAGAGTATTTTTCTTTTAAATATACCGAGAATGCACGAGTGAATATAACGCCCTTATTTTAAGTGGCAGTTTACATCAGTCATCAGATCCAGTGTGACAAAGCAGCTGCCGGTCCGGCTAACCACTAACCCTGCAATCGGTTTGTTTCCGTTTTTATATCATGTAGACATGTCAGTAACAGCTGATCACATCCGGGACAGACTTATCAAAGAGCTGGCGGCAGTGCACGTGGTAGGTTCAAGACTGTTCCTAAGAGAGAGAGAGAGAGAGAAAGAGTGTGTGTGTGTGTGTGTGTGTGCGTGTGCGTGCACGCACATTCAAAGTGCTTTCAGTCATTAACAACAAAACCTTAACTTTGAAGTAACATTTTACAGGGCCCATTTGTAGCACAGTGGGTTAGGTCTGTTGCCTCACAGAAAAAAGGTTTGAACCCCAGCTGGGTCCTTTATGTGTGCTATTTGCATAATGCCCATGTGTCTGTGTGATTCCTCCCGCATTTCAAAGACATGTCTGTTAGTTTAATTTGTAATTCTAAATTGGACATGGATGTGAGGTAGAAGCACACCTATCTACATAATCAGTTTCTTCAATTCCAACCTCTCCACCATCACATACAAGACAAAAGAGCTGTCAAAGCTTGTAGAAAGATTGTAGACTTGCACAAGACTGAAATGGGCTACAAGACCAAAAGAAAGAAAGCTGGTGAGAAGGTGACAACTGTTATAATTCAGAAATGGAAGAAATATTAAACGACCCCCTATTATCCCAGGTTGTATGCCATATGCAAGCTCTTACCAACATGAAAGATGATGGGTGAGGATGATAACGGTTGAATCAGCCCAAAACTAGACAGAAGGAGTTGATGATTTCAAGGGTAGGTAGGACCAAGGCCACCTGGAACACCACTTGGAAAACACACTACGCTGTAACAGACTGAAATCTGGGTTGAAGAAGGAAGGAAACATCTAAATAATTCAGAGAAGGCTTGAGAGAAAGCGCAGTAATAGGGTGAAACCAAAATTTAGCTTTTTGGCCTCGACTCGACTCACCATGTTTGGAGAAAGAGAAATGCTCAGTATGACCCAAAGAACACCAAGCATGGAGGGTGAAACACTATACTTTGAAGGTGTTTTGTGTTAAGGCTTCAACATACAAACACCTGCACACTTTCCAGCCCACTTAAAATCCCGAGTATAAGAGATGATCCTGTCGAACCTGAAATAACTGGTCTGTTTTGAAAATGTGTAGAGAAAGTACAGATATTTGTTTAAAAATGTAGGGAGTAAAAGTACAGTTGTCAGAAAAATAAATACTGAAGTACAGATTGGTACTGTACTTAAATATACTTTTAACCTATGCATTTGTACTTCATTACTTTCCACCTCTGGGCAGGACCATGTATCATAAAACATTGAAGATGGGTCTTCCATCACAACACTAACCCAAACCATACCGCCAAGGCAACAAAGGAGTGGCTAAATAAGAAGAACATTAAGGTCATAGAGTGGCATAGCCAGTCTCCAGGACTCCAATAGAAAATTTGTGGATGGAGCTGAAACAGCAGCCAACAAACCTAAACAGCTGAGAGTTTCTGTGAAGACTGGGTCAGAATGTCTCATGAGATGTGTGCAAGCCTGGTGACCAACTACAAGCTTTTTTTTTAGGCAACAAGGGTTTCACCACCACTCACTCATGTTTTACACATGACACACAAATCAATTTATAACTTTTATGTAATGTATTTTTGCCTCTGTTAAAATGAAACTACCATGAAAAAATCAGAGCTGTAATTATTGATACTATGTTGTAATAATGTGCATTGCTGGAATGAAAGAAGGTACTCTTACATCAGTGTACTTTTCATACTTTACATGAGTTCTTTTTCTAATGGCACATAAACCAGTATATTTCAGAGGAAGTACAGAAGTACAGTAAGGTGTCAGTTTGGCTTCTGGCTAATGGTGATGCTATCTCACTGTTTTTAAACAATGCAAACAATGAATTGATTAATGCAGCAAATAATATGAGCACATCATTTGGTTATGAAAATGTTAGTTGCAGCTTGATACTCAATAGTTTCACTTCACACAACTACTGCAAATCTACCTTTTTATAATAAAGGATGAGTAATAATGACCTTGAAATGTATTTTTATAGAAGTATTTAGATTATTTGTCTTAAGTAAAGGTACTCACATACTTGATCTTGTGCTTAACCAGGAGGTGGAGGATACATCAGCCAACAGATGTGCTGCCAGCTTCAAAGTGCTGGTGGTTTCGCCCCAGTTTGAGAACAAACCACTGCTGCAGAGACACAGGTAATAACACATGTGCCAGTGTGTACGCATGAGGTGCTGATGACAAAACAAAGCTGTGGATGGTTTATTTGTTTCTCTGTAACCTTAACCTTCTTGGGTTAAGAAGTAAAAAAGGCTCAAGGGATGAACCTGTGTTATGGCTACATGTAACAGAAAACTAGGCAAAGAATTTTATATTGTGTCTTTAGACACTTTAATAGTAGCGTACTGCAAAAACATATATTTTGTTCCAATTACTTTAATTGAATATATGAAAAATGTAAACAATAAAAAAAACAAGTATTTTTGCAAATACCAAGTGATTCCTTAATGGCTATTAGTGCAAGACTTTGTATGGCTTGAGTCCTTTAAAAAATTAGCAATTTTAACAGGAAATGAAACAAAAAGAGAAACAAAATTGTATATTTTTGCTTCAAATCATCATCGGTATGTACAGAGGAGGTGGGGAGAGAGAGGTTCAACATTGTGAGTGTGTAGAGTCATCTTTAAAACACAGTGGAGGCTCTAGCCAGTGGTGTGGAGCATGGCAATGATCCCACCAGTGCAGTTAAATCATACCTGGATAGAAGAACACACAGTGGAGCACTGTCAGTCATGGACTAGCCTCCCCAGAGCTCGACATTATTGAAGCTGTGTGGGATTATCCAGACACAGAACAGAACAAAGGCAGAAACCTCCGAAGAAGAACTTTGAATTTCCTTCATGAAGGGCAACTATTCCTGAAAATGACCTGAAGCAGCCTCAGAGTGTTCTGCGTTGCCTTTCAAGCTGGTTAGAATTGTGCAACATATGTCTGCAGATTTCCATAAACCACAGCAAATATTTTCTATTTTCCTAGCAAAATATAAAGAAATGAAGTGTAACGCAGGACTTTTGCTCAGATTATACGTCTGTGCGGGTTTCAGTGAAACTCCTTTCTAGCCGTTTCTGCAGCCTTAAAGCTCGTCATGTCACTGTGCTGTGTGTACTGTGTGTTGGCAGGATGGTGAATACTTGTCTAGCCGAGGAGCTGAAAGAGATCCATGCTTTTGAACAGAAGACCCTCACACCAGAACAGTGGAAGAAACAGAATTCACAATGACACACAAACACTGTATCACGTTGTTGCCATAAACACTCACTGGATATGTAGAACGGATACACTTCTTAAATTCTCTTTAATCGACTGGCAATAAAACTCTTAGATGCTTCCTCCTGTCTCTGTTGAATCATTTTTATTGGACTCTCTGCTGTTTTGACAGCACAACATCATGTTTTTTATTGCTAATAAATCATGATAAATACATTTAATGAAGTTACAAATGCCCACTGCAGAACATGGTAAATGGTAAATGGCCTGTATTTGTATAGCGCTTTACTACTCCCTAAGGACCCCAAAGCGCTTTACACATTCAGTCATCCACCAATTCACACACACATTCACACACTGGTGATGGCAAGCTGCATGTAGCCACAGCCACCCTGGGGCGCACTGACAGAGGCGAGGCTCATAATTTATATATAATTTATTCTGTTTATTTTATTTATATGGCACAAAATCAAGTAAACCCTCACCTCAAGTCAGTATGTAGTTTATCTCATCAGTGCATATCATTAGATAAGGTGAGGTGATGGTGAACAGTTTATTAAAGAAGATCATTGATCATAAAGGTACATCGTTCACCATCTCACAATACTGCGATTGCAGCCATTCCCCAACTCCAACTATGTGATTTATGTAATGGTGAGCGTGTCATTTTAAGGATGTGATTAAATCCTAAACTTATAGTGATTCAAGTATTTTAAGGAGCAGTGCTGTTATATGTCATATGGGGATGCTGCTGGCACACTACATGTCCCAGTGACCCCCAGGATTACAGATCAGTGGCACTGACTTCGCACGTCATGAAGATCCTAGAAAGGCTCGTCCTTGACTGTACATATACAACAAAATTGTTGATTACCTGACAGGAAGACCACAAGGTCTGACAAGGTGATCAGCAAGACAGGGGCGCCACAAGGGACAAGGGACCTCTCCCCTTGGACATTGTGGAGGACTGTAAATACCCTAGAGTACACATAGGGCATAGGAAGGGTCAGAGAAGCTGAGGTCTTTTAACATCTGTGAGAAAGTGCTCATGATTTTCTACGAGTCTGCTGTGGTCAGTGCCATCCTCTGATGTTGCAAGTTAAGGGGTGATAAATGCCAAGATCAAGTGCGGATCAAGAAACTGGTTCTGCAAGGCCAGTAATATTGTGGGGGATGGAGCTGGGGTGGTGTTGGAGAGGTGGATGTTGTCCAAGATAAGGACAACGTTGGACAGTACCTTCCACCCACTCCGTGACATGCCAGCACATTCAGTGAGAGACTGAGATTACACAAATGCACCACTGGATGACACAGGAAATCATTCCTGCCTGTGGATATTTGTCTGTACGACTCCTCAGTGTAATGCACAGTACACAGTGCAGTAGTCACACCCTTTTGCACATCCTCCACAGTGAAAATAATAAGATTATACCGTTAGAGAATCTGTAACCACATAATTTCTTTAAGCCAATAAAGTATTTGATTATGATTCATTATAAAGTGTTGTCTATATCACGCTTTTTTTGTAAAAAGTGCATCAACAGCTATCACAAAATGATGCACTCTAAACCCTGTAAGAGCGTCACACACGTATGTTCCCATGATAACGTTGGAAGGAGTGTATAAATGGAACTTGCAGAGACGTTCACTGTGTATGCTTTTACTTCCTTTCAAGTAAATAAATGCGTTGGAGCTCGCTACTGTGTCTCACTTCATAAGAGACTTTTTCTAACAATAGGTTATAAATGATTAAAATCACTTGGAGTGGTTTAAGTGGAGTATTGTTACAGTGATTTGAAACTCGTACATAGGTCTCAAATCTGCCTTAAAGACTGTGAGAGAGAAACAATAAGTCAATAGTTTCTAATCATATTTTCATGGTTTCACGCACTTTTCACACAGCATTAGGTGCTCACCTGAGCATGACACTATTTGTTGTGTTTTGTGCATATTTACTGGCTGATATGCTTTTGACCTGAACTTGTGACTAAGCTATTAATGATCATGTGCTCCCAAATAAAAATAGATTCAAAAAAATAATAAAATCTTTGCATCTGAATTTTTCTGTTTCTGTTTGTTTTATACATTTTTTGGTGTTTAAGTATAAAGTACTTGGTGAAGTCAGTGGGTAAAGTTAGCATACGATATTGAGCATTTTTTAAACGAGTGATGCTGTATAAAACAGCTTCTTAAAGGTAAAAAGGGTCTTACATGAAGACTTTTTAGGCTTATGACATTTTAAATATGCTAGTATATTTTTGTATGTGTAGAGGTGTTTTCATAGTGTGCCATTGCATTAAAGGAACAGTTCTGAAAAGATTCCTCCACCTCTCTCCATTTTTTAGCTAATGATACTGTCGTGACACAAGCATGTCATGTGGCAGGCAGAATGCAGGACTCTGCAAACAGTCAAAATCACAGCTTTATTGCTATCAAAAAGCAGAGAACATCAAGTCAAGTGATCTTTATTTATATAGCACATTTAAAGGACATCAAGTGTCGGCCAAAGTGCTGAACAGAGGGATAATATAATCAAATAAAAATAATTAAAATAGATAAGATCAAAACATTATAGAAAAGATTGTGAGACATCCATATATGTTTGTAAAAATATATGTGTACATGCAAATATGCACATACATATACAAAAGTGTACACATTCACACACAAGCACACATACATGAACATAAAATACATGTATAAGTATACACATGCAAACATCGTCCAATGAGATAAAAGACCAGAATAATAAAACAGAATAAAATAGGTGTCAGAGAGATCTGAAAGCCTTGGAAAATAGGTAGGTCTTCAGATTTGATTTGAAGGAGGAGGAAGAGGGAAGACTGTTCCAGAGTCTCGAGGCGGCAATGGAGAAAGCCTGTCACCTCTAGATTTGAACTGGGAGTATGGAAATAATAAAAGCGTCTGACTGGAGGAGCGCAGAGTTCGAGTGGGTAGGTGTAGGCTAAGGAGATCTGAAATGTAACCTGGAGCCAAACCATGGAGAGGTTTAAAAACAAATAATAAACCCTTAAAATCAATTCTATATTTAACTGTCAGCCAATGTAGAGATGCAAGTATCAGAGTAATACTCTCTCTCGTTCTGGTTGCGGGCGGGACAGGCTTGAGTGACACATGCCTAAATAGAGAGAGTTACAGTGGTCAGTCAGAATCAACAGTACAGTAATCAATGAGAAATACAAAGCAAGAGGTGGTACGCATCATGAGGGAGAACACAATGAGGAACAGAGGGAGATGCAGACAATATATACACATAGGAACACAACTGAACTGAATCACAGCTAATGAGACAGGCGGAGCAAAGCTGAACATCACACACAAAGGACAAAATAAAACAGGAAGTAACACACACACACAGTGAGACTCAGACTAAGAAACGTGAACGTGACACTGGGATCAGGGATACGGAGAGACATGACAGACTGGGGAGACAAAAAGGACAAAATACAAAAACAGACAGATGCCGACATATTTCAGAGGTTTAATATTTTTTATCCACAGTTTTGAAGTCTTTATATAGTATGAGGCATACAGTAGGTATGCTGGTACACAACATGTGTTGCATCAAAGGTTAGGGCCAACATGCAGCCTCCGTACATACAATCCAGTAGCTAAAACCAAGCATAGCAGCCAAGCTACTTTGAGATCTGACCAGCAGTTGGTGGTATTACAAACTATAATACATAATATTGGTAGAGAGTCAATCTGTACCCTCCCTAAATAATAAAAGGGCATCTTGTAGTCCAAATTCCCAGTGATGTGAAGTTCTCACTGTGAATATGTGCAAGCTGCACAAGCTCCATAGTGGTTCCAGCAGCTCACCACATGATTCCTCTCATGGACTCGGGTATGGTGGGATCTCAGAATCGCTGTCAGGAGGTGTTTTTTTGTGTTTTTGTTTGTTTTTACCAAGGATCAGCTGGTGGTGGGTGGACTAAATGGATGGAGCCTAATTGATGTATTCACTCTTGCTCAGCCAACTCTCTTTGCTTTTCACGTCAGTGCACAGGTGAAGTGCAGTGCATTTGTGTGTGGTTAGCTAGACTCGTCAGCTCCTGCAGAGAAATCAGGCCTTCTAATTTAACCTCTGTTATACATTTCAGGGCTAGGTTATTGATTTCTTGCCTTTTCACTCCTACTTGAGCAGATTTATTTCAGAGTGGTTTGAGTCATTGTGAGGAGCTTTGTTTGCAAGGCCAGTTTGTAACGTGTGTTAACATAAAAAGCTTTTCATCTTCAACTCAGAGATTTCTACTTAGTGTTAATTTCAGGTGGTGTATTCCTTTGGTCTTTCTGCTGAGCAGGACCAACTTGGCCAACCTGTTTTTGCCTTTGCATATTTATTGACTTAATTTGTAATAACCTTTTGGCCAAGCAGCTTCATGTAACTAAACTCTATTCAAACACTCCTTCCAGGGCAAACATATTCAGAAACTCTCAGGGTTGAAAGGAAAGCATAAAGTCATAATTAGCTCTTAAAGAGAAATGTATCTGGTAGAAAACGGCAGGTTTTATGTCACATGAACATACACTTGCTCTGTCCTGAATAAATTATCCATCCTCATACACTCAGGCTCAGACAAAGACACACACTTTTCCCCTTGATGGCTCTTCCATTAGCACACCTCAGGAGGGTAAGTGGTGGAATTAATCCTCACACACTTGACACTCTCGCTCTGTTTCTGTTTCCTGTTCTCTGAGGGATGAAATTAAATCAGCATTCAGCCATTTCTGATCTAAACCTGATGCTTGATGCTGTCAGGGGTGTGTGGTGAATGATCTGCTACATTCAGAGGCATTATACTTACTATGTTCCACTTGTTTGCATTTTAGTCTAGCTTCTGGGGTGGCAGATAAGTCATAATATATTCAGGAAAATGAAAATACATGTAAGGTCACTGACTCACAGTCAGTCTAAAAATATTTCCTGAGAAGGAAATTCATTGATATGGTGCCATTCAGTGAGTATTTTAAAGTCTGATTTTTCCTTTTTGTTAAGTTTCAGTCAGCTGAAATTTGTTTTCAGTCATTTAAAGCTTTGTGTCTATCTCATACTGAACAGAATCAGAACAGCACTGCTTTCTTTTTAAATTCACTAGATTCATTTTTTTTTCTTACATAACTGTTTCTCTCTCCTTGTTTTAATGCCATCTTCTTATTTATTTCTCCTTTTAACGTGATTAAAAGGATACTCGTTTCATTGTGACAGAATAAAAGTGGGTGGTAGGCAGAGACGGGCTCCTCCAGGCTGCACATTAGGGAGCACTGTCCACTCACAGCCAATCACAGTCTCTCTGTGTGGGTTGTCCCTGTGTTCTCGATAGTTATTATTCACTTCCGGTTCTCTTCCACAGTGTGTCTTTGTTCTGTCTTCCTCACCTCACCCCCAACTGATCATGGGAGATGGTCACCCCTCCCTGAGCCTGACTCTGCTGGAGGTTTCTTCCTGTTAAAAGGGAGTTTTTCCTTCCCACTGTCACCAAGAGGGAAGGCGTCTCAAACTTAAATGAGCTGTGGGCCACTGCTAGCACTGTCATCTCATGTGAGGGTTGTTTGTTTTTTAAAATGTAAAATATTGTGTAACAAGAGAAAACTGCAAACGTGAACGCAAATGTTTTTCCTCCCTCTTAACTGAAGCCTTTCATTGAACTACCAAATAAACACGTTGGTCCTCGCATTCTGGTTAGACATGTGGCAGCACTTCTGCTATCATTGTGTTTGTATTTAACAAATTAAAAATGCAGACATAAGGTTACACATGAGTTTGTGACTCTCTCACTGAACTAACAGAGCCGATCCCTCAGCATGTTTGTGCTCTCTGCTCATGTCCCCTTCATATTCAATCTGGCATATTTTGGCTTTTTAAAGAACTTATTTTAACACTGAACTCAACAACAAATAAATCCTCCCTAACAAAAAAGTCACTTTGAGGGTCAAATTGCATTCGATTTCTAAGTATACTAACCCCAAGTTGCTTTCCGAGGCGTCCACTAGATTTGAATGTTAGCTAGAAAGCACTTAGGTGTCGAGAAACGTGCTTGTCTGAATGGTTAAGGTTTGTTGTATGGAGTATGATAGAAAGATGTCATATAAGAACCCATCCATTTACCAATATAAAGCACCTTGAGGCAACTGTTGTTGCAATATAGCACTCTGTGTTAGCCCTGCCTGATGACCTGTCCTGGCTCTGTCCTTCCTCTCAACCTATGGCAGCTGGAATTGACTGCCGCCCGTTGGTGACCCTGAACTGGATAAGCAAAAGAAGAGGAATGAATGAGAATGTTTCTCTGAGATGAAGCAGATAGAAATCAGCTGTAATTCATTTACGGTTTCATTGATTTTATTTCTTTTAACTGATGTTTATAGTATAAGTTAAATATACAAAGGATTGCTAAACGAGTCCATGTGCCTTAACTATTCACAGAGGAATAAATAACTTTTAAAATGAACTGACATGAATTGATTTCTATTATTTGACAGTGACAGAGATAAAGTGGTACACCACTTCCATGTCGTCAAACAAGCATATGCGCTGAGCTGTGTCATGTAAAGTGAAAACTATAAGACGCTTAACAAGTACTGTTCCTTTTTCTTGCCTCACTATAGACTCTTACTGCTGATATTCAGTGTGGCATGCAGCTCCCCAGGCTCATATCCAAGAAGGCCTTGCAGGTTGCATACGAAGCGATAGACGTAGCGCTTGCCAGCGGTTTTGCGAATAATGTTCTTGTCATAGTAGTAGCGCAAACCACGGCTCAGCTTCTCATAATTCATCTTAGGTTTGTTCTTCCTGCGACCCCACAGCACTGCCACCTGAAGAAATAATCCACATGTAAACACCAGCAGAATAAGCCTCGTGTTTCCTTTTTATAACAGCAACATGATGATTTCTAAATGACCAATATTGAAGCAGTAGTTAGCAACGTCAGCTCATAGAAGAAGGTTCTTTGGTGCTTTCATTGCAGAGTGGAACATGTGGAGGTTACAAATATGCCATTACAAAGTGAAAAATACCCTAATTGAAATGTGGCCCTTCATGCTCTACTCATGCAGGTATATATCCTGATATGTTGTGAACTCAGCATTAATGACCTCGTCAGGATCCGTCAGTTTGAACTCCCAGCCATTTCCTGTCCAGCTTATGCACGAATGACAGCTGCGGTCTGTCAGAAGCTCCAGCAGAAACTGCCAGAGCTGAATGGGCCCACTGCCTATTGAGACATGACAGAACAAATGAGTATGCTTACCTCATGGCTACACCTTATCGTTTACCTCCTTCAGCCACTCTACTCACCAGTGTAGCCAGCAAGAACTGCTACAGGTATTACAGCTGTCTCCAGATCAGTTTTGCTGCCTGCACATTCCCTGAAGTTCCTCTGTTGCTGAGGTAACATGAAGGCATTTTCAGACATGCTCTCTTCCATTACTGGCTGGACGTCATGGTGCGGAGCAGCCCATGATTGAGTGCCCACAGCGGCAGACTCATCCCCAAGAACACTCTCCACTTCTGAGCCTGTCCCTGGACACACATTGGAAACAGAATCAAGTGATGTTTGCCAGCTCAACTGAGTGGTCATATCAAACTGTAGATTAGTCTACAGTCTTCCAAAAATGAGCTGATGTAATAAAGTAACTAAAATTAACTAACTGAAGAAGAGAGCTTTAGTCGGAGCACAGTCCAGAGCCTCCTTCTACAAGGATGAAACACAGAATACACAGCTGCAGGGAGGACACGGCAAAGAACAGAGGGAGACTCAGACCATATGTACACAGGGAGATGGAAACACCGAGGAACACAGCTGAAACTCACTGGGAAACAAGGCAAAGGAAGCAAAACTAAAGACAGTGCACACGACATAAGTAACAAATAAAATAAGACAGGAAGTAACGATCACTGAGTCCAGGACAAAGACATACAAACGCGACACAAGTAATGGGGAAACCAGAAAACCACGGAGACAAGACACAGAGATATCCACACACAACTGGGCACACAAGAAGGGAAATATTACATAACAGAGACACGTGGGCTCAACAAGAACATAACTAAAGATCCAAACACATTGCTGGAAGATAATGAAAGTATAAAGGGAAATAGCAACCATTTTCCTAAAGAGCATTACTAAAACACAAGTGATCCTCAAAAACTCACAACCCTGGCTCCAAGACCCATCGACCATGAAACGATTATTATATTCCACGTCAGCTGTAAGTCCTCTAACTGCAAAGTGGATGTGTTACGAGCCACAGCACCTGTCAGCCCACATAAATGCTCTGCTCACTCAGTAAGCTCCTCTGGCATTAACATCAGCTCTAAAACTGTATGTGGCTCACTTACTTTTGTCCATATTGGGTCTTTTTCCCTTTGTGGAGCAATTCTGACTGTAATGCTTTTTATTCAACTGATGACTCAGTATCATGTGATCTGTCTCACCTCCATTCCCTCGTATTTCCTGCAGCGGGGCTGCAGAGCTAATGTTGCTGCTGCCACGTTGTGAATAGGCTGGATAGTGGCCTCCATGCTGCACACTCATTGGTTCCAGATCGTGGAGGTCTGAGCTCTCACTGGGATGGTACTGAAGGTGGTAATTATCTCTGTCTGAGCATCCCTCAATCTCTGAGTAATTTTCTGAAGGAAACACGACAACAAAACAACAAAAGTCTCAAGCTTGCAGTTGGGTGGTGCGTGCAGACGGCTAATGAAGAAGAGCAGTCACGTTCTCTCAGTGACAATGGGCTTTATTCACAATCAGTATGCACGCATCTGTGAATGAAGTATGCATACAGTTCACTCTGTTCCATATATCAATATATAATTTTTTTCACTGATGATAGCAATAGTATCAAGTTTGAAGCAGTTCTATTTTTTTTCATAGTCCAAACATATACAGGTGGTAGTATGTGGCTCAGCACATCTATTCAACACTGTCTGAAATGCCACATAATGACCTGCTGAGAGAAAGGACTGAGCAAAGAGAACTGACCATTTAAAATTTCAGAGTTTTGAATTCTTCACCATTCTTGTGCAATGATAGAAAACAATGTGGCTAGAAAGCTAACTCTGTGCTTTTCAATAAAAGTGCTATCACCTCTCCTCATGGTCTCCAGGTGCTCCCACAGGATTTCTCCTGCAGTGGAGTCAGACAGCAGGCCCAGGAAAGCCTCTTGGTCAAGACCACACAGCTCGCTGCCATCCAGACCTCTGAGGTCTGAGCCCAGGCAGCAGAGCCCAAACTCAGCCTGGCACCAGTCCAGCCAGTGGTTCACCTCCCACTTCGACCACAACCTAGGATCTAAATATACATGCACATGCATTAATAATAGAGTCGGCAACACGTGACAACTAATCAAAGCTCCCACTGTACCCTGTGGAAAGTGACAGCTGATTCTCTCCTGAGTGAAGCCTGCAAAGCTGGCTTTCACAGCCTGAGTGAAGACCTCCTTACTGGTTGGGGTGAGGGGGGGGACCTCTAGGACATCAAACTCTGGAACAAAAGTTATGTTTACTCTTTACAACACATTAAAGACGACCTATCATTAAATATTTCACAACTTTTGATTCAGTTATTTCATACATGGTGCAATAAAGCTAATCTACAGAGATTAAGTTTATTATGATGACACATTTATGTATGTATGAGCTACACAATTAGAATATAAATTAGTTATGTGCAAAAGTCTTGAGCCATCCCTCTCTTTTTTATTTCTAAGGACCCAGACTTTCTTTTAGGTGATGCTCTTTCTTTTCTTTTTTCCCCCCTTATTTTATTCAATTAAATTTATTTGATTTATATAGCACCAGATCAAAACAACAGTCACCTCAAGCCACTTTAAATTGTAAGGAAAAGACACAAAAATACACAATAAACCTGAACCTCACCATTTTCAGATGAACTTTTTTTTTTCCACAAGAAATTTTAAATAGTATTTTCAGGCACTTTGTTACCAGCAACCTGATGAAAACATCATTTTCTTTCTTTTCTTGGTAACTTGGTTTATCTCAGCATGGTGTGCAGCGTGTCAGACAAATTAAAGTAGAGCCCCGAAGTAGGTGGCCTAAAAAGAAAGGACAGCAAATGAACAATGTCTGAAACTCGTGTCCTTAAGAAATAGCACCTGACCCAGGACCTTCATCTGACCCATCTGCTGTTCTGGAGCCAGAAGGACGGCTGTCTCGCATGCTGATGAAGTTCACCTAATTTCACAGAAATTGGACTGAAAATCAGTGGCAGCCGGTTTGATGGGGGAATGAAGCCAACTGTGAACATTGATTTAAATCACCATCAATACGTATGTATGCCTGCAGTCATCTTTAAAATGCAACAAGGCTCTGTCATGTTTTGTTGTTGGTTTTCAGACAGTGGTGTGGAGGTTTTTGTCAAAATTAATGAAATGATGAATTCAGAAAAGTATCATTATGAAAATAACGTCAAACACACCATCAGTGCAGTGAAAGCAGAGCTGCAGAGAGAACACAGTGGAGCACCATCGTTCATGGACCGGCCTCCCCAGAGCTCAACATTATATTATTACTATTATTATTATTACTATTAAAACAGTGTGGGATCATCCCGACAGAGAACAGAAACATCCAAAGAAGAGCTCTGGAGAACTATTCAATAAATCACTGCATCGATATCCCCATTTTTCTAGCAACACATGGAGGGGGGACTCAAGTCTTTTGCACAGCACTGTATTAGCTGTTTAAAACCTCCCAGACATTGTCATCACATTAATCAGCATGAACTAAATTATTAGATCGTCAACCAAAAGTGATGCGAGTCAGCTACAGGATGCACAGTGAGAGACGCTGGTTTGTGTTTGTATGATGGGGGACTGTTCCACTTTGCTGTCAGTCCGAATGATCTTCTTAGTTTGAGAGTAAACAAATTATGAACAAATACACTTTTTTCTAATATGCTATTGGTTCTATGCTGCTTATAAATGCAAAGGCGAATAAAGTTTTGTGTTATAATATCAGCCATGTCTAACATAATGTATTAGACATATTGACAGACAATAAAAAGATTCAAAGTAAAAATCATTCATTCTGATAAAACACAGAACAGAGAGATGTTGGTGTCTTACCGTAAGTGTTGCCATCCATCTCAGTGTGTGTGAGACTGAGGATCAGGTGGAGTAAATAGGGATCACACGGGGAATGAGCCTTTAATATAATAGCTGTGAGGGAAGGAGGAGGCAGGCCGTGATTGACAACTGTCAGCCACGGAGATGTGGGAGGGTCAGCAGGAAGAGATATAAGGTCCAGTGTAAGCCCGCCACATAATAAATCAGTGTGTATAAGAATCAGAATCAGAATCAGAAAGGGTTTTATTGCCAAATGTTGAGCAGGTTTACAACATTAGGAAGTTGCTGCGGTACTTAGTGCAAACATACTGTCATAAATAACGCTTAAATAGACATAAAAATAAAAATAAGAATTAAAAGTGCTAAGTAGATAGATATATACATGAGTGCAGGTGGTGATCAGTGCCAAACATGGAATGATGCAGTGAACACAGCGTAGGGTCATGTGTTTCTGGTTGGAACAGTCATACAGTTATTGTTCATGTGTCCAACAGCAGAGGGGAAGAAACTGTTCTTATGGCGAGAGGTTCTGGTGCGAATGGACCGGAGCCTCCTGCCTGAGGGGAGCAGGTCAAACAGACTGTGTCCAGGGTGAGAAGGGTCAGCTGTGACTGAGCTGCACGCCCCAGTGTCCTGGAGGCGTACAGGTCCTGCAGAGATGGGAGTCTGCAGCCAATCACCTTCTCAGCAGAGCGCACAACACGCTGCAGTCTCTGTTTGTCCCTGATAGTGGCTCCAGCGTACCACACGGTGATGGAGGAGGTGAGGATGGACTCGATGATTGCAGTGTAGAATTGCATCATCGTCCGTGTTGGCAGGTTGAATTTCTTCAGCTGCCTCAGGAAGTACATCCTCTGCTGGGCTTTCTTAATGACGGAGGTGATGGTGGGCTCCCACTTCAGGTCCTGGGTGATGGTGGTACCCAGGAAGCGGAATGAGTCCACAGAGGTGATGGGGGTGTCATTCAGGATGATGGGGGGGAGTGGGGCTGTGTGCTTCCTGAAATCCACAATATAAGTATAATAACATAAGAATATGCTAGAATAAGTACATTTATTGTTTTTGTGGTATATATTAAGAATTTGTTAAAACACACATACAGCTTCCCACTTCCTGTTTGTTGGAAATTTGTAGAGAGTAGTAAACTCTGAACTATCTTGGAGGAGGTATGGGTGGACTATTTCAGGAGAAAGACTGGAGAATAAAAAAAAATAAAAAATATAAAAAAATATGCAAAACTGCAGCTAATTGTGTATCAAACAAGTCACGAGACTAAAGTGACGTCCTAAGTTTAATCGGCAGTCCAACTGCTGTTGAGTCAGTTTTAGAAACTGACTTTAAAGGTTAGTGCTAATGAAAAATAGGAAGAAAAAAATATATCAGAATTTCTTTTTTTTTAATTTATTTTTTTTTTTATAACAAATAGGACAGGGGGAATGAATGAGAGAAAGAGGGGGAGAGAAAGAAAGAAAACCAAAGGGGAGAAGAGACGGTGAGAAGGGGGGGGAAGAGAGACAAAAAAAAAAAAAAGAACTCCTGGGTCACCTGTATGGAGAAAAAAAACAAACAAACAAAAAAAACAAACAGAGGAGACAGCAAACAACAAAGAGCAACATAATAATAGAGAAAACAAAGCACCATCACAATAAACTAGCTAGCCATAGATATCAATATTTACTAAATAATAAACGATATTGTGCAGCACGCAAGATAGACAGCGCACAGTGTGCTTTGAGGCAGCAGCCAAGAAAGCTTTAGTCCGCGTCTGTGAATACCCATGTGTGCATACCTGTGTGGATCAGCATGCTTGCATTCCAAAGGTTTCTCCATGTAATGATCTGCTAGGGAGTGTGGGGGGGCCACAGCCCCGTCCTCCAGGGTGTGAAGCGGGTATGGAGGAGATCAAAACTCCAGACATCCAGAGGCCCCCAGAACACAAGAGACCATGGAAGACCAACATATATCAGAATTTCAGAAAATAGGGAAAAGCTGACTGTGCTGTAAAAGACAAACTTCCTCACTTTGGAATGAAAAAGAGAAAACCAAAATAAACTAATAGAGTATTGGAGTTGGTCGTTGATTTAGTCAGAAAATTGTGTGAATTGCATGAAAGGATAAAGTGTGTGTGTGTGTGTGTGTGTGTGTGTGTGTGTGTGTGTGTGTGTGTGTGTGTGTGTGTGTGTGTGTGTGTGTGTGTGTGTGTGTGTGTGTTTTCACTTTTAAATGCTGGTCCCTTCACAGATGTTGGACCATTTTCCTTGAATGCATCGTTTTCCTTTCTCCTCATTTTTGCTCCAATCGTTCTTCAAACAGAATTACACATTAACTCCAGGAGTCAAAAAGTTGATTATAAATGCTTTTTAATATCACTCTTCTATGTTACACACAAATACAGCTGAGAGTACACACATATTCCAGAGAGGTATGCAAAGAGTAGGCACCATCAATGTCTAACAGACTACAGCACAAAGACAACACATGCTGACAGGATGTCACAGCTACCAAACTTCAACTATAATAAAACACACAAATACATTCAGCTAACATCGTACAACACTGGACAAGCAGTTGGACAGTGAACGTGAAATAGTCATGTGCTGAAACACGGGTACATGCTTTTTAGTTACAGTACTGCTGGGAGGCTACACTCTTCCATGGAAGACGTGACTGGTCAGGAACAGTGACAGGACTCGGGCTTATCTGCAGTTATGCTGGCTTTTGGAAGGAGGGAATGTAGTCTAGCTCTTGTTAAAGACAGGCCTCAATTATCCTGTAGTGACCAAACACATTCCCGGTTTTCTCATAATCTGCGGTTAGTGGAGTACAAGTACTACTAGTAAAAATAATAAAATGAACAGTACTTGTTATGTGTCCTACAGTTTACACTTTACATAAAACAGCTCAGTGCCTAGTAGTACTTGTACAAGTGATACAGATGCTACTGGTGAAGAAAGAAAAATAAAGACATGTAACAAGTTAAAGGAAAAACAAGTGATGAAATAATTTATTAAGGGGACGCCAACAGCCTTAATCCTTGGCACTGATTCCCACTCTCTGGAAATGGACTAATGGCAGACCATACTTCTAAAACACATTCCCTCTCTTTTCAGGATCAACAATCTTTCCCCTTAAAAAGAGAAAAGTGGATCAAACCCATGGAGGCAAAATACCTCCACAGCCCTCAGTTGGGGAGTCGCAGGTTCTGCTTTTTCCTTTAATTTGTCACACATCCACAGTGGACCATTTCAGCTCCAGTTAGCACAGGGTGAACTGGAAGTGGTTGAGGTTGTACAGGGATCGTTACTGTAAAGAAATAATGCCACAGTGCACAGTGAGAAGCTACAGGGTTCGTCTCTGGCTGCCGTACCACGTGCTGAGCTACGGACGAAGGTAGTTTGGTTTAGCGAGGGGCATCCGGAGCAGCGATCTTCTCCAGACTGGGCTCCATTCCCCAGATTTCCCGGGCATACTCAGAAATGGTGCGGTCACTGGAGAATTTTCCACAGCCAGCAATGTTGTGAATCACCATCTTGGTCCACTCTTTAGGGTTCTGTTAACATAGAGAAGGCGTCACAGGCCAGGTGTCATTTATTGGACAATACTTGTGTACATGACCTCACTAGCAGCAGAGCATACCTTGTAGAGCGCGCTGACTCTCTCCTGACATCTGATGTAGTCTTCGTAGTCAGCAAACACCTTGAACCTGCAGGACATAAAAATGTTTCAACAGTGAGCTGCATTGTTCACTCTTCAGCTCGTGTCTAACGCCTGGGAAAGTCAGTCACATGTTTGCTCAGCAATGACACGACATCACTGGAGCCTACAGTGTGAGTTAGAATGCAAAGTACTCACTCGTGAGTTTAGGGACCACCGTGCGCTCACCTGTCATGGTGCATCAGCATGTTCACGAGGTCTTTGAAGAGGCCAGGCTGGCTGGGGCTGAAGAAGCCTCCTGCTATCTGGTCCACTGCCTGCTTCAGCTCGGGGACACGGTTATAGTAGGACACGGCGTCGTAGCTGAGGACAGAAAAACACAGAGATGCTAGCTGTGCTCCACAGGACAGAGCAGACGGTGGATGGAAGTTACTCCTGTGGTTTCCATGGTGGTAAAGCAGGGCTTTAAAAAGCACAACATCCCAGGTGGAAAATACTTTTCGGTTTTATTATTATGTGATGATACTGTTCAGCTGCCGTTACATGGTTAAGTTACTTTAGCTAACTAGTTGAGCAGAGGCCTGGGAGCTCGAGGCTCCTGCACAGTATCTTAGCTGTTCCCAGGACTGCGCTCTTCTGGACAGAGATCTCCGATGTTGTTCCCGGGATCTGCTGGAGCTACTCGCCTAACTTGGGAGTCACCGCACCGAGTGCTCCGATTACCACTGAGACCACCGTTTCCTCCACCCTCCACATCTTCGAGCGTAAGACGTCCGTGGCAGCAACAGACGTGTGGAGATCAACAATGGATAATATGGAGTGCAGAGAGAGCACGACCAAGCAACGATTAAAGCGTGGAAGTAATCACATTACTTTGAGTTTGATTCTGTAAAAAGTGACAAAAACATCAGCGTCTGCTGTTCACGCTGTGTGGGAAGAAAACTTCTTTCTACAGCGAAAAATTAAACTTCAACTCTGAGCGAGCAGCGAGCACGCTGCCACGGGAATGTGACATTCACACAGAAACCCCCGGATCCTCCCACTGACAGGACAGCTGTGGGCAAACCTCCACCCACCCCACTCCAGCTAAACAGGTGACAATAGATTTAAGAGCTGCTGAGTCTTTGATTTTATTTATTTTCTGCTGTTTTTACTCGCATCTATTTGAAAGAGTAGAAACCCAAAACATTATTTTATCTGCTGGATTATGCAGGAAATAGGTTTAAATGTTAAACACATTTCTTCCAGTCAAAGATTGTTGCATATAATTACATTTTTACTTGATGCATAAAGTTAAAAGATAACTAATAAACTAATAAAACAAGTTTTAAAGAGACTTTTTCATTTGATTCAGTTTAATATGATGGATTATGCAGAAAAAATAGAAATGGGCTGAAAGGTCTGTTGCCTTATACTCGGGTTGTGTATCATGTTATTAAAAAAAAGTAACTAAGCAATAAAGTAACTACTTGCTCTTAGATCCACTGGCTGCTGAGCATTGCATCTTTCTCCCATATGCTCTTCCAGTATTGCTCCGCTCGCCTATGGAAAAAAGCCCCCAGCCTCGGTGGTGCTGTTCTCATATTGTTTGTCAGGTATACTTCTTCAAGCGGCTGGCCAAGGCTGTGAATCTTTAGCAGCTGTTTCCAAGGCCTCAGGTATGGACACTTTGCTGTACTTCTTAGTTACCTTTCTGCAACTGAAGTTGGCTAACATCCCTCTATGCTACCTAGATCTTGGCCTCTAGTCTCCTTTTGGTTGTTGTAGCCAAGCATCTCACTTATCCCTGATGTTGTGGATGTGTACACACACACACGCACGCACGCACACCTCTGAACCAAGACCATTTTAAAACTCACCCCTTCTTGTCCAGAGCCTCCACATCGTGCACCCTCATACCAAAGATGAACAGATTCTCCTCTCCAGCCTCCTCTGCCATTTCCACGTTGGCACCATCCATGGTGCCAATGGTGAGGGCGCCATTCAGCATGAACTTCATGTTCCCTGTGCCCGAGGCCTCAGTACCTGCTGTGGAAATCTGCTCAGACAGGTCAGCCGCAGGGATGACTGCACAGAGGAGACACACGGAATACAGTGGAGTCAGCTTTATGTGCTACTGTCCCAACAGAGAATGACCCAACATAAAAGATCAGGTTTATCCAGCTGTAGTGTAAATAAGTGATATTATACATCACTTATTTACAGTAAGACACAGTCAAAAACTTATTACTCTTCTCAGCCAGTGTGACGCGGTAGTTCTCCAGGAAGATGACTTTAAGGCGATCTCCCACCACGGGGTCATTATTAACGATATCTCCGATGGACGTGATCAGCTTGATGATCATCTTGGCAGTGTGGTATCCTGGAGCAGCCTAGAAACGCAGAAGGCACATGCTGGGAAACCAAGAGGCTCACCACACCCTCAAAGTTCAAAAACAGGTGTTAAATTCGTAGTGGCTAACAGCTAGCTTCAACTCGTCCAAGACGTGCAGCTCAACTCAATCATGCTCAATTTTCCTCCAGAGGTACTTCTAAATCATCACAGTTTCATAGCCTGTCCTGTCACAGCAGTATATAAACTACAGGTGAATAAACACTACTGAATGAGGTTAGTGTAGAAGAAGAAGAAAGGTCCTGCTTGGTGAGACAGATGTCTACAAGCAGCTTCTCTGATGCAACAACATCCATGTGCAGACAGATGGACAGCCATGTTTATGACTGGCTGTGTCAAAGTGGCCCAGACACATACTAGATAAGGCTGGATTTGATGTAGTGTGAAGTGCAGTGGGTGTGGGAATAAACTGCTTCCATGACAGGCTTTCTTCTGACCACATTAAACTTTTAGGAATATTGCTGCTCACCTTTCCTCCAATCATGATCGTTCTGGGTGTCCACTGCTTGTTGGCCTCGTTCTTAATGCCTGATCAGAGAGAAAGACTGTTTGTTTGCTTGTTTGTTTGTTAAACAGAAGACAAGTCTGGATTCAGAGTTAAAGCTCAGCAGCACCCACGGTTGTACAGTGTGATGATATGCAGGCAGTTGAGTAGCTGCCTTTTATACTCGTGGATCCTCTTCACCTGCACATCAAACATGGAGCTGGGGTTGATCTTCACCTTGTAGTGCGCTTCAAGATGCGCTGCAAACTTCATCTTGTTCTCCTGAAAGTTCAGACAGAGGGTGTAAAAAGAAGCACGCAAACAGAGTGCATTTTACTTTTGGCATTTTAAGCTCTCACTTGTTTGATTTTGGCTACGTCCCGGATGAAAGCGTCATCATTCACAAAGTCCAGAAGCTTCTTCAGCTGGTCCAGGTCACGGATGTAATCCTCTCCAATTTTCTGGAGGTTAAGCAGGTGAGTTAGGCAAGATCTCTACAAAGACTTACAACGTTCACAAATAACTAACCCACCTCAGCGATGACCTCAGCCAGACCGGGGTTGCACATGACCAGCCAGCGCCTGGGGGTGATACCGTTGGTCTTGTTCTGAAACTTCTGAGGGTCAACCTCGTAAAAATCCTTGAACCTGAACGTGGAACACCAGTCAGAGAAACTTCCAAACATCTTTGTAACATGTTATGCAGCTAGATTCCTACAGGTTTCCTTACACAGTGTTTTTGATGATATCTGAGTGGATACGGGCCACTCCGTTGACTGCGTGAGAGCCCACAATACAAAGATGAGCCATGTTGATTTTCTTCACATCTCCTTCCTCAATCAGGGACATTCTACATATGCGGTCAGTGTCCCCTGGGTAAAGCTTCGAGATGCGCTGAAGGAGTGAAGATAAACACTCTGAGATTACTCACCGCTGTGCGTATAAAACAAAATGTTTCATTCTTCAAGAACGAACCACATTTTCTCTGCTCACAAAGCTTTTCAGGCACCTTATTGCCTGAAAAGCTCCAATATTACATCCTCCCCTCATACCTCCAGGTGCCTCCTGTTGATCTCGTAAATGATGTCGAGGTGTCGAGGCAGCAGGTTTTGGAAGAGGTCCACGGGCCAGCGCTCCAGTGCCTCAGGCAGCACGGTGTGGTTGGTGTAGGCACAGGTTCGGATCACAATGTCCCAGGCCTAGACACAGAGGCCAGAGCCACAGGCAGCTAGGTTAGCATTTAAGAAACTGTGCTAAAGAAAATGTGAACCAATGTGAAAGCACTTTTTTAGCTGATCAGTGACTTGGTTTGAGGTTAGCACTAAGGACACAAACAAACAATGAGACTGAATCCCGGTCGAAGAATCCTAGAACGTCTATAAAATATGGGCTGATCAGCGTAGCCAGAGTCTGAAAACTGCATCTGTTTTAATGGCAGGTAGCGACTCCTAATGCACCTACTTCTTATTTGCAGAGCTCATTAAACGTTTTCCCAGTGACTTTATGGTCTCCAGCTCAGTTTGAAGTCTTGAATACACCATTAGGGTCCCACAGACTCACTACAGATGCACACTGGATGGAAAAGTTAAGAGTTTGCGATGTGATACCTTCTCCCAGGGCACTTTCTCAATGTCCACCAGCAGCCTCATCAGTTCAGGAATGGCCAGAGCAGGGTGGGTGTCATTCAGCTGGATGGCCACCTGCACATGGAGAGAAAACAGAAAACTCATGATCATCAGTTTTAGGAGAAATCAATAAGAGAAAGTAAAAAACAAAAGAGAAGCAAATAACACAGAATGACAGCAAGCTCACCTTGTCTGGCAGTGTGGAAAGATCTAACCGCACAAACTCTGTGGAGCCAAACTTTGAGGCTTTGAATCGACGGATGATGTCCTGAAGAGTTGCAGCTACGACAAAGTATTCCTGCTTCAGACGCAGCTCCTTCCCTTCAAAGAACTGAAGGAGAGTATGAAGAGCTGTTACACCAGAGTTCAATGCTTACAATCAATCTGCTGCCGGTACACCCGCTGACATTATTATGGAAGAAGCACAGAAAAAGAGAGCAGCTCAGGAGGAGGAAATCATCAGGTTAGTCCGTGATTTGAACCAAGGGAACAAATCGTGGCAGGAACGGCCTGATATTATTTGTATCTCACTGCAACTTTACTGTATAAAGAGCTAACATCTCCAAAATGTCAGGAGTAGTTGGTCATTACAACAAGTGTTCGTGAACTAAAAATCAAGAATGTGGGATACTGTTTGTCCGTGATTTGGAGAGCCCAGCGCTGCTCCTGACGGAGGGAAAACCAATTCTGCAGGGGAGACCTACCTCGGCACTTGTGGAGGTAAAACCAAAGGGAAGATATGCTTCACAATATTTTCTAGTCTTTGGCTTAGAATGAAGTTGGTTTGGAAACATATTCAGCGATGCTTCATTTCCTGCTTTGCGTTTGTGTGGGAGCCCCGTCAAAAACCTGTCCATTATGCTAACAGCGTCCAAGCGTTCCTTTTTTTTTTTTTTTTTTCTTTCATACCGTGCCCCTCCCCCCTGCAATGGCTTAGTGCCCCCCCCCCTAAGAGGTGGGCCCCACACTTCGGGAACCTCTGCACTAAGAGACGTTTTTGTGCCCTTTGCAGACCCTGTGCTTATTTCCAAGTCCCAAATGCAATCATTGCAGGAGTTTGGTCAATCTTAACTTTTAAAAACACTGGACAGATAAGGAAAAATGTCACCTGGCACAGGGATAAACACACTCCTGAACCTTGAGGAAAGCTAGAAGAGTTGGAGCTGTTATAGCAGCAGAGGGTGGGCTGACATCATATTACACTTTAGGGATTAAGAATGGGATGTCGCTGAAGTTCATACGTGTGTGAAAGCAGATGAGCAAATACTCTCAATGTCACGCACAGCACCATCCACTAGTTCATGTGAACGAAGTAAAGGTTCAAATAAATAAGAAGTGCAGCTGTAAATCCACTCACATTGTCATTGGGGTAGAGCACTCTGGAGATGTTCTCAGCGAGGTTTCTATCGAGCACAGCTTGAATGTAGCCTCCAACATTAACTGTGGGACAACAGCAAGAAGAGCAGTCCATGTCTGCTGGTTCTACTTTTCACAGAGTGATGTGAGCAGAGGGCAGTACTCACAGTCTTTCAGGTTAAAGTCACAGGGCGCCTTTGCAGACCACAGCCTCATCGTATTAACTATGTTGTTTCTGTAGCCGGGGACTGGAGTGTCATAGGGAAGAGCCAGAACCACCTGGAACACACACACTTCATCATTTCTGAGTGTTTAAACTACAGTCTGCTGATTTACTGTCAGGGATGATGTCACAGACCACAGGACAAGCCAACTAGACTGAGATGGGGCTGCAGGGCAAATACAAATCATCCGTCCCAGGTACCATTACAGGGAATGTGAGGGAATACCACAGTGCAAGGTTCCTGGGTTCAGACATCTTCAGGCAAACTGAGGTGTTCATCGGGGAGACATGAAGAGCTGAACTCTCTAATCCTTCACATATTCCCGAGGCACAGATACTGAGCTGGAAGCTACCAGAAAGCATTCATATCTGTTACTGTTGTTTGCATTCAACCTTCTCTGATGCAGAGAACAAGTGACGGGACTCTCTCCACCCTGCATTCTTCTACTGCCATGGTCATTACTACTGCCATGAGTGTAACCACATCTGAAGATTACGGTGCATCTTTGTCCCACTTTCCCCAAATCACTGGGCAGACTGATGCCCCTCACTGAGCCTGGTTCAGACGCAGGGTTCTTACTTTAAAAAGATGTTTTTCCTTCTCATCGTCACCAAGAGCTTGCTCACAGCGAGTTTTCTGACTGTTGCCGTTCTCTCTGTATTATCATAAGGTCTTCATCTTACAATACAAATGCACAAATGTGTGATTTGGCACTGTGGGAAAAAGTCCTGCTTCACACAACATTACCAACCTTTCAACTGTATATCAGCTGTGCAACTAAATGGCACCTGCACTGGTTCTTATGTAGCATGTTTCTACTCTACCCGAGCACTCCAGGTACTTTATTACTCACCTCATTCAAACCAGCACTTTTTTTCTATGTGTTTCTACAAAAGTGCTACTTCACACTGTGATGGATACATCGGAGAGAAACTTGGGGTTAGTATCTTGCCCAAGGATCTTTGGCATGCTGACTGAAGCACCAACCTTACGATTAACAGAGGATCTGCTCTCCCTCCCCCTCAACCCCTGAGAGAGACTACAGACAGACACTAGAGACACAGGACTGACCTGCTGCATGCAAATGTTACTAATGCATACAGTCCCAGTGCATTTAACCTGATCCAGCCACTGTTTAACTCAATTTTTTAAACTACTATAACCAAAAAACGCGTGTATTAGATAATTACAGCAAGTTGAGGGGTTTGTCTTTACCCCGTATCCTCGTTAAACTGTAGTCTTTGTTACCCAATAATAATAGTAGTAGTAGCATACACAATTAGAGGTGTCAAAGAAAATGTGACAGTCTCAGTACTTTCTATTAAGAGTATACAGTAACGACCTGGTACCAACCTGCGTGTCAACCCACTTCACTCCATCAGCTGTGTGCTCCACGCGGCCATAGAAGTGGACAGGGCGCATGTACTCGGGCCGAGCCTTCTCCCAGGGATTCCCATAACGCAGCCAGTCATCGGCTTCTTCCACCTGTGGAAATACCAGATGGCATCTTCCTGTTTAAAACTAGTTAAAATATGAAAAAAGTCCTTAAAAGTCTCATATTTGAGCACTTATATGCTGCTTATATGACAAAAACTACATCAGCAGACCGTCCTGTCCAAACACAACAAACACTGGAGTTTCAAGACGGTACTCTGACTATAACTCCATTTCCACTAAGACTACAGAGTGAACAGACGGTCCATCAAATTCTCTCACTTTGCCACGTTCTGTGCTCCGAATAATCCTCCTAATAATCCTATTAATGCTCCTTTTAATCAGCATCACCCATATCTTGTGTAAACAAACTGTGACGGGTCCATCATGCAACACCCTCTGCTACCATCACAGAGGGCGCTTTTGTCTGGCTAATCTTATTCAGTATGACTGTAGTGCAAAGGTGCTTTAAGTGCATACACAGCACCGGGTGAACATACCTGCCAGCCACTGACAATTTTCTGGTTGAAAATGCCGAACTCATACCGGATGCCATATCCATAAGCAGCCAGACCCAGAGAGGCCATGGAGTCCAGGAAACAAGCTGTGGAAACGGGAGCGCTGTTAGACACGGCTGTGCTTCACATCACCATTTGTCAGCAGCCAATCAGGAGCTCACCAGCCAGGCGTCCAAGGCCTCCATTGCCTAGGCCAGCATCTTCTTCAATGTCCTGCAGCTCCTCCATGTCCAAACCCAGCTAAAGAACATGAGCACACGCACAGTAAGGTGTGGATCAGCTGTGAGTACTGCAGGACAGAGCTGTTAATCACTCCTCCCACGTTAACGGCAATGAACATTAGAGCTTCACTGTCTGGCTGAGTGTTATTGACAGTAAAGCCAAGCTCCAACTAAAAATCTGTGAGTGTCTCCCGCAAGTGCGTCTCTCATTGCTATGGTTGTTTCCAAGGTCTCAGACTGACCTGGAAGTGCATGGACTTAAAAACTTTTGCGGGATCTTGTAAAACGACATCTTCAATTTTTTTTCCTTCAAATTTAAATTAATAAAAAATTCATTAACACTAAAGATTCATTCATGAACTCACTGAAACTAAACTGAATTAAAAACAGGAAGTCAAAATAAAAGTAAAAACTAATTACAAATCTATAATATCTCTGGTCATCCCTCTCACTTTATTCAGCCATTGCTTGAGGATGTGGAAGCCTCTCTGCATCAGTGTGGGTTGATTTGATTTTGTTTCTGTTGGAAGCGTGCTGTATTACCCTCACCTGGTATGTGGCTTCATCGCAGGCATTCTCCAAGGCCAGATTCACCATGGTGTTCTGCAGAGTACGGCCCATGTAAAACTCCAAGGAGAGGTAGTAGACGCGCTGCAAGAAAACAGAGCAAAATGGCTTTTTATTCCACTTCCACCTGATCCTGAGCTGCTGGTAGTTTGAATTTCCTTTCAGTTATTGCACTTTTACATCTGTATGCAAAAATATTTCCAAAGGCAACAACACAAATATGACTGGATGAAACTCTGAAACAGAGTCAGGTTATTGACAATAAAGCACACAGTTAGTGATGGGACGTTCTGTATCGAGGCTTCGGAGCGTGTGTCGAGTAATGGAGGGGGCGTTTCCGCGAAGCGCGTATCGAGGCTTGCTTCATTTATGGGAGGAGCTGAAAATGATGACGTCCGAAGCCTCGCTGCCCGGCTGTACCACGTGACTGGTTCATGAAGTGGTTCGAACTTTGCCGCGAGATATGACAGCGATATAAACCCCTCAGACTTCATTCACAATGTGGGTGTTTGATGGAGAGTTGCGGTTAGTGAGAGTTTGGAGACCGTTTGGAGGTTTATGAGAGTGAGGAGAGAAAGTCAGGAGAGAATAGAGCCAGCTAAGAAGAGGAGGATGTCCTCCCCTGTGTGGGAACATTTTGATCTTATTCCTCCCAACAAGGTATGTAAATTTCTACAGAAGATGTATTTTCATGATACTGATGGTGCAATACAATTTATGTTGAGCTGTCTTGACTTTTGTACAAGGTGAAGTGTTTTCTATGTGCCAGGGAGCTGGGATATAACAACAACACCTCATCCATGCTTAGGCACTACAGAGCTTTGCATGAGAATAAGGGGGACACCGATTGTGGAGCAAGACCAGGTGAGCCATCAAATGCCATGATAATATAGCATGCAGTAATGTTACTAAATGATATAACAATATTATACAACTGTTATAAGTTACGTGTGTGATATTTATATTTGTGCTTTATCTTTATTGTCTTTCCTCAGGAGAACAATCTCAAATAGATGAAGACCTGGTCAGCATGGTGATTGAGGACTCCCAGCCATTTAGCATTGTGGAGGACAAAGGATTCAAAAGATTTGTTAAATCATTAAATCCTAGCTATGTTCTCCCCACTAAAAAGGTCATAAAAGCAGTGAAAATTTAGTTTTTACAGAATAAAATGTGAACAGGCAGGACTGAGGCTCAAAGCCTCAGTGTGTAGCTGTCCATACCTCAACGTTACAAAAGCACAACCACTGTCCACACCCCAACCACACCTCACCTCACAGTAAATGATCATTTCCATTTCAAGCATTTCCAAATAATCATTTCCCATACTGCCAGTATAAATATACACAGTATACTGCCATCACTACAATATACATGTTTTACACACTCCTTTTGTTGTTGACATTTACAGGCTGTGTGCAAAAGGCCACACTCTTCAAATTCATGCCAGCTATTATTTTTACGTCCAGTAGGTGTCCTGCTAGAGCAAATGAAGCTTCATGAAGCTTCGCGTTGGGGTGAACCAATTGGATGAAAAGCTTCAGTGCTTCATGGGGCTTCATCTGCCCATCACTACACACAGTATGCGCCCCATGGCCCGGCCACGTGATCTCTAGGACAAGACAGCAGCAGAGCAACTGCAGGCAATGACACCGTTTCACTTCAGAGAAGCAGCATTACAAGTCTGGTACAGAGAACAAAGCTTCTGACATTCTGATACGGCTCCAGCATGAGAAGCATGTGTAGACCGAAGTGACTGAGACATGCAGAGGTCAGCAGGGTAGGTCACACTGGCATGGCTCCTTCGTTCTTTGTCACAGCATATGTATCGTCTAACACTGACCTCCATGTCTGACGTCTAACTGAGCACCACTTTAAGAGTGCTGAGAGTCAGCAGCACATTGACTCAGTGTATAGAAATGTGACAGCTGTTCCAAGTGCACCACGCCACACGGTCACAGGAAAAGTCACCAGAGTGCAGCAGCTGAATGCAATGCTCACCCTGAACCTCAGGTTCCAGAGAACCAGAACTTCTTTACTGAAAATTCAACGAATCATCATCATCTAACATTTTGCATGCTTTGAAAAGAATCACTTCATACTTTTATGCACAGCAGATCAGCATCTTTTGACTATGAAGGCCTCCCTGAAAGCCGGTGTTGTGCCAAAAAGTGATTTCCAATGTTTCTGTGTATTTTTTATGTGTAATATCTTTACGTATGTTGGTAAATAGACTTCGGTGAACAGCGTTTACAAAGGGGTAATATATAGAATTAAAAGATTATCTGTTTTTTCAAGTATCTTTATAACTCTGTGTTATTGTACTCACATTATAACCAATCCGGTCCTTTATCCCCACTTAAAATATTTTTACAGAACTATTGTAATATTTGCTGCCATTTCTGCTGTCTTACTCTTACAAAAGACATTTTTAATGTTAATGAGATTTTTTTAACTGCATAAATAAAGGTTCTATAAAAGTCGCTGCCAAAAACTGATTGCGGCTTCTACCTTGTTACACGAATGTTGTTTGTGGCTCAATATGACTTTGTGTCATCCATGAGGGATGAATTTGACATATGTTTCACATATTATAGGCCAACAAGTTACTTATAGCAGTTTAAATACGAGCAATCAGTTTTTGGCAAATACCGGAAATCAGTTTTTGGCAGACAATCACTTTTTGGCACAACACCGGTCAATAAGCTGGAGGAGGACAAGACATAGCCGTCTGAACAACCAGGCTGGAGCACAGCGGGGTCTCGGGCCGTGGCAGTGGTATGCAGTCTTAGTGACGCAGTTATCAGAGCTGTGAGCCCGTGAGGGCAGCCCCCTCCTCAAGGAACCCCAGCCCAGTAGGTAATAAAACAGTGGCGAGCTGATCAGAGTGGGTACTAATGCAAAAGGGGCTATGCAGCAGCTCTGAGGGCTCAGTTCTCGCTGCCTGCTCAAGGCCTTTAGGTCATTTTGCGCTTTGGTGAGAGGAGAGGGGGTGGAGAGATGGATGGCGGACATGCGTTTACGTGAGCTATGTCTGGTTGGCCCCAAGCCCGCCCGTGTGGACGCACATGAGTGAGCGAGGTACAGCAGAGGTCAGGTGAAGGTGAGACAGCTGCGGATGACGTTGCGTAACATCTCATAAGAGCGGAGCTGCCGGGACACACACACACACACACACACACACACACACACACACACACACACACACACACGACTCACGGTCAGAGCGAACGTGACTATAAATGGATACGAAGAGCAACGCTGTTACAAGCCGCAGCCATCACTGCTGACATCCGCATCACGAACCCGCATCCCCTCCCTTCCCCCAGGCCTCCGATCAGCTGTGCTCGACTGCAGTGCACCCGGTTGCTTACTTTGGGGTCCTTCTCGTAGTAATGCTGCTGCGTTCGGATCCAGCGGCCCACCAGGTGATCTCGGACCGTGTTTGCCAAGGCGAAGTAGTAGTCCCGTTTGGTGGCCACATTCCGATCCTTGACCAGGGTGAAATGGAGGTGCCGGTTGAAGTTAGTTTTTAGGTCCGCAACGTTCTCCACCCCGGCCAGGCCCCGCACCGAGATCTGCTTCCTCCTGTCTTGGTCTGTCAGCGGCTTGGCCATCTCTGTGCTCCCGGAGTGTGACCCGACGCGTCGTTGCTCTTCTTCGGCTCTGCGTTGAACACACAGCCGGAGCCTAGCGATGCTCCAGCCTCTTTAATATGTCACGTACAGCTGAGAGCGTCAGGACGGAACAGCCAAACAGCTTTTCCGGTCGACAGTTTCAAAATAAAACTCAGTATCATCAGGTGGCCAATCAGCGACTTGGAAGACTTTCGTCTTACTGTTCGGGTACTCCACGAAACTCTGTAAACAATACTTGTTCTAACTTCCAGTGTAAATGTGGCTACTTTGACTTAACCGTGCCTCACTGAGACGCACATGGATAGAATAGGTAGCAGTTCTATGCAAACTCCACAGACCCTGACTTAATAATAATAATAATAATAATAATAATAATAATAATGGATACTTTATTGATCCCCATGGGGAAATTACTTGTTTTTCTCTGCATTTGACCCATTCACTCAGTGAAGCAGTGGGCAGCCCACTAAGCAGGCGCCCGGGGAGCAGTGTGTAGGGACGGTACCTTGCTCAGGGGTACCTCAGGGTAGCCGTTAAGTGGATTCGAACCACTTAACTTCAGTCGCACAATGAGAATAAAATATTTGGTGCGTCTTTGAGCACATTGATCTTTCTGCCCCTGGTTTAAAGCATTCAAACCAAGAAGAAATTTGAGTCTAAATTCAGTGTCTGAACTGAACAAGTACTGACGAATCCACAGAGAAAACTCGGCCCAAGGTCAGGTAGTGGGAAACATCACCTTCAAATCTTCAGGCTAATCTTATCACGTGACCCACAGTAAAACGGTTTACATGTAATATGAAATAATCAATTATAAATTACCCAAATGGCACAGATTACAAATGAAAAACGATTAAATTTAGATTACATGGTTTAAACTTTGAATAGTTCAGATGACAGCTCTCTCTTTGAGTAAAACACCACAGTCCAATCCTTTGTACTCATCTGTAATCCTGTCAACATTTCTGATATTTATTCAGAGCTGACCCAACCTAGACTTCATAGACTGACAGTAACACTTAGGATATGTGTGGGGAGACTATTGCACAGCACGGTCATAGTCAGGATTTTACAAGCCAACATGTACTATCAACTGGTACATGTTGGCAATCAAGTAACTCTGAAGCTAATTTTTCTGAACATAGATTTAAAGAAAGTTGCTTCAGCATGGGGACACGAGCTGCACGGCATTTTTAAGGCCATGTTCTTTTAAGCAGACCACATTATGTAACACTTTAATGAAGTGGCCAACAGGGTCTCCTCTCGGGGGAAAGAAAAGCTAGCTTTCTTTCTGACACAAAGGGCTGACATCCATAAAAGGAGAAACAACAAGTTGACATGGATCAGTTTAATATGAAACCAACATTAATTCAGGCTAACATTACACGGTGGACTCCAGAAATGAACAATTTTCTACTCAGATAAGTCAAACAGAAGCAACACTAACACTGCACACAGCGTCTAATCACAGCAGAGATACATGAACGAGGATCTTCTGAGCAGTCGATTAGTGCAGGGGGCACAAAACTCGGTGTCACCGCCAAGACCCAGGCCAAAGAAGAAAATGAAAACCACAGGAATCCCTGGAAAACAATCTTAGTACTACAAAGGTTTTACGCAACTAAGGTACACTTCCTATGTTGCATACAAAAATATTCATCTTGTCCAGCTCAAAGCGAAGATGGGGAGCAGGTCAGAGTAGAAATGTGTCACTTTAAACAGAATGAGCTGTCTGAATGGATCATGCAAGCTGAACTCTGATATATTAAAGCCAATGACAGGCAAGTCTTCACATACATTAAACCTGGTGCTGGCTGGCTGAGTCATAACTGTACTTATGTAACAAACTATGGCAGTCAGAGAGGGACACTGTACACATGGGCCGAGCGCCGTGTCCACACAAACGTTAAAAACAGCGACAAGAAGTGGAATTAAGTTACAGAGTGAACAATCACAGCCTGTCACTGTTCACAACATCATGGATCCATAAAAAATAAAGCACTGGTTACATTTCTGTGAGCACAGACTTCAGTCTATGGGTACATGGTGACCATTCCTCTGACCCACACTTAATTCTGGGGGGGAGGGGGAGGGGGGGCAGGAGGCATGCCAAAAGGGGGCATGCCCGGTACCCCCATCCCCATCATTGTGACAAAGTTAGAGGGGTCCATGGGTGGTGGAGGTGGTGGTGGGGCATACATCACGCCCGTGGAGCCTGGAGGAGGTGGAGGTGGTGGTGGTGGAGCGCCCGGGGGCAGTGGGGGCTGGACCCCAGGTGGAGGAGGCACCATGGACGGAGTACCCATGGGTGGTGGGGGCTGGGCTCCAGAGGCTGCAGGCTGTTGGGGCTGTTGCCATGGAGGCAGAGTGCCGGTGGCGGGGCTAGATGTGGTGGTGGTGTCTGTAAGAGAGCAGGGGACACATGGAAATGAACTGTAGGCAAACATAAAGGCTCCTTATGCATAGAGTCTCCACAGATCTGTGAATAAGGTGCGGTGAGTACGTCTTTGTGTGTGTGTAAGGACAAAGACATATTGTAAATATGCACTGCCTATCTGTTTGATTCGGTGATAAACTCTCTGTCAAATCAACACACCGAGGCCAACACTCGTCTTTGGGTGACAGCCCCCCCCCAGAAACCAAAAACATGAAGCCGTTTTGTTATAGATTACACAGTGAACACACTACCTCTCGTTTCAGTGTACACAGGAACCAGTTTTGAAACCACTGACGTATAAAAGAGCTGTGTGTGTGCTGAACCACTGAAAGTTTTCTCAATAAAGCTTTTGTGCGCTCTTACTCTGTTGCCAGGGCAGTGGTGTGCTAGTTGCCATGCTGCTGGTTGGAGGGGGAGGTGGAGCCTGCTGTTGCCAAGGTGGCAGAGGACCTGAAGGGGGAGGCGGTGGCTGGCTGCTTGGGGGAGGAGGTGGAGGTGGCATCATACCCATTGGAGGTGGCAGCAGACCTACAACAAAAGCACATAAGATTGGGGGTTCTTTTCTATTTTGCAGATTTTCTACAGTAAAGTTCTGGGTCCTTTTCTAATACAGCAGACGCTCAGACGCTTCTTTTGCGTTTGACCTCTTCAATATTGGAAAGTCTTTACAATAAAACACACTTCAAAGCAACTTAAGTACGACACAAAGAACTCAGGAGGTGAACTGAATCTTACACAGAGTTCATTAGCTTTCATGAGACGTCTCAGTAACTCGACTTGAAAAATCTAAAAGCCTTCATGAGAGTCCAGCCTGTGCCAGCTCCCTGCCATCTGTGGGACATCACTGGCACTGTATGGATCACCAGGTCTTAGCCTTTTACCCAAACTGTACTGTTATCACCACCATGCAGAATTTAATCCTCCATACACTCTGATTTTTGTTGGCAGTATCCGGACCTTAAGTCTGACATCATTAGCTGTGTCTGGGCCCAAACTCCGCTTCAGGTCCCAAAAACAAACTAACACTGCGGCATCACTGAGAGTTACAAACTGTCTAAATTCTTTCATCTTTAATAAAATGATCAGTGTTGCTGCTTTACCAGGTGTAACAATCAAGTTTAACATCCAGGCATCCACGAAAACAGAATTTATTAAATTCAACAAAGTTAGAAGTTAGCAGGAAGTTAGCTCGCTAGTTTCCACCTAAACATGATATAGCATGTTCTGATTGAAGTTTTTCATAAATCTCTCAAACATACAGCTCTGCTATCACTTCCAACATAAATAAAGACAGAAAACTAAACAGCAGTGACATTTGTAGGGTTACTGAAGTTGGGCTAGCTGGTATATAATGATGTGCTACGTGGTGGCTAGCGACACAGCTTTGTTAGCACAATATAAACACGGTGAAGCTGGAGGATGAATGCTAACTTTTTTCCACTCAATAAAACAGGAGGGTTCCTGATGGTTAGGGACAAATGCAATCACATGGCAGGATGCTGTAAACGGACCAAACTTCAGTCAGGAGAACAACTGAGACAATCCATCCACAATACGAGGTTAGTCATTAATAGACTGCTGCATGGGCTTAAAGGGTTTAGAAACTGACTTTTAAAATAATTAAATGGAACAAGATACAAAGCATTAAAACATGTCAAATACACAACAGCCCTAATGAACGCAGAGTAGTTTGGACCTGAAGCAGGGTTCATATGTCATCACTAAACACACTGTTGTGTAGTCTGGATCTGCTCTTACCCATCGGGTGTCCATGCGGTCCAGGTCCCTGGCCCATGGGAGGAGGAGGGGGCTGCATCCAGGGTGGAGGCAAGCCATTGGGGTTGGGAGGCATAGGCGGTCCTCCCATGCTGGGCATCGGAGGAGGAAAACTGTGAGGTCCTCCAGGACCACCGGGCCCTCCGGGCCCCCCAGGCATGCCGTGAAAGTTCCTGTTCTCAGCTGGACCAGAACTCATCCACGGAGGCCGGTTCTGTTGAACACACAGAGAATTTCAGACAGAGCTCTACACGACGAGTACAGAGAACCACGTGCGTCCCCACTAACCGGTGGAGGTTGGGTGCTGTTGGGGCCTGCAGCCCGAGGTGCGCCCTGGGTGCTGGTGTGTCCTCCGGCTGACGTTGGGACAGGGGCCTCCCCCAGCTCAGCCATGAGAGACAGATACTCCTTGTCCATACGAGCCTTGTCTTGAGCTGACTGAGGGGGCTCTCCACCAGTTGCTCTGTGTGCAGCGAACGAGCTGTGAAAGAAGCACACGTCGTTACACAATTCAGGCGAGTGGAGTCAGGAGTTCAGCTCAAGTTTGGACACTCAGCGCATCGTCACCTGCTGTACTTGCAGTCTGAGGAGATATGGCCGGCTCCACCACATTTAGTGCAGAGGGTGGTGTTAGTAATGCTGCGTGGCTCAGAGTTCTGCCAAGGACGAAGAATCCTGTGGATACAAGAGACAATAAGCATGGTGTCCGGAGACTTCAGAAATGGAACAAATCCATCCTTGATTTCTATTCTTGCTCATTCTGTACTTTAATGACCAGGTGGCTCCTCGTGTTATAACAAATAAGGAGTGATTGTGCACAAAGCCCGGGCAGTGTCACAGACCTGTTGTCGTCTTCCCTCAGTGTGCCATTGAGTCTGGCCAGCTCCCTGAGCTGCATTTTTCTTAGGTCGTTCTGATCCTCAGGTGTCTCAATGCCTTGTTTCAAAATGTTACGAATCTGTGGACACACATTTCACACCATTAATATTACGGTATATATTCCCCAAAGTATACATGCATTACATTTAACAAACTGATGCTAAACATCTTCACATAATGAACAGGAGGTGCTCCAACCTGCTCCACAGCTTTCTTGACGTTCTCCATCGTGTTGGCAGTGACCAGGGCATGCAGAGGCTCGTCCTCCCCTGGCAGCATCTGGCCATCTTTTCGACCAACCTTCCCCTCCTTCACAGACCCTTTCCCCCGGATCATAATCTTGGCACAGCACTCCTTCTCAATGTTCTTCAATGTATTACCACTGGGAGGAAAAACAAACGTGAGAAACTCTTTCTTCCCCCCTCAGTTGCAGTATGAAAGCACGTCAAACTGCATGACTTTAAGATGGCATCGAACTTACCGGGGTCCAATGAGCAGACCAACAAAGTTGATTTCAGGGTATTCATCTTGAGGGATCATAACTTTGTCGTTGACTCTGGTGGCTGGAGGCCTGGAGAACACAAACAAGTAAAGAATTTAGCTTTCTAAATGTCCTAAGAGCCAATCCAGTATTTAGATCATCAGCAATTAGCATGGAGAGTCCCACAATGTGCAGTAGGGCTGCTCTACAGGAAGAAAGTTTGTACTCTTCACAGAATCATTAAGATACAAATGAAAGCACAAAGCAGATGGACTCCAATCACTGATTAGACCGAGACCACTGAAGAAGAAAACTAAACTGAAATGATTCTGTTACTGACCAGTCAAACGCTCTCATTCTAACAATTAATGCATAAAAATCACTTTCTGATGACACATCATTCGTTTGCACGCGTGACTGCACATGACAACGTATGACAATGATGAAAAGAACACAGTAGTAATGTCGAATGAACACATTACTACTTAAGTCAATCAGACTGTTGGCACTAACAGAGACCTCCACTCTTCTTTCTGTTGATGTCCTGTTCTATAAGAGACAAGGAAAATAATGGCAGCATGTCTCTGGCCACAGTGTACCCATCATCTAATGGCCAACACTCCACATCCCAGATCAGATTCTTGACCCTAACAGGAGTTCACTGAACTCAGATGGTTTGTGAGGTAGCAGTGGGCGATAGATTCAAATTTGTGCTAATGGCACTAATAACGATGTAGACCAGTAAAAACAAACAATGTTTTATCAGTGAGCTTCCAGGCTTCAGCGTTTACTAATACGAACAAAACCAAAGGTATCTGCTATCTTTCTTTACAATGAGCTGCTGCTAGAACACTACGGTTCTGCTCAAGTCCTGCTTTATCACAGCAGTGACTTCCATCCACCGTCTGCTCTGACAGTCTGAAGGACTCCCACTAGCTTTTCCCCACTAAAGGTTTAATGGTGATTATGGGAACAGCAGCACTGTTTCAGACTAGAAACATGTTTTCTTTCATGCTACCTGAGCTCATCGTCTCGGTAACAGGACGCCTCTATGCTTTTCAGTGTGTAAACAGACTCCAGCTCCACACGAAACTGTGCCAGCCTGAACACTGTGTGGGCTTTATGTTGTCACGTTATTTATTCATATGCTGCTCCCAAATACATTGGTATCGCAGGTCCTTTTTTAGTTGCAAATGTTGGTGAAACTCTCGCAGTGAGGCGACACTTCTTGTGATTTGGTGGTGAATTGTTTGTGTATCCATGGAGACAATGGCGTGCTATAGAGCCGTCTTATACGACGCATCGAAGCAAAGAATTTGTGTAAAAAATACTCAAATTGCAGCAGCCTAGTGACAATTAGTCATCTAGTCCACTAGACTCACACATCCTTGCTCTGAACATCATTTCCCCAACTTGAACAAAATGCTGTACCTGCAGAAACAGATCCTCATGGAAAATGTGTCACAAGCTGCAAACTGCGATCCAGGCAGTTTAACATCTAAACACAAGGCTGACTGATTAGCTCAGCTAACCATCAGGGTCTGACATTACCAACGGCCCCATGGCCCAGAGGACACATTACCCAGTTAACCGTTTGGATGGATGGATGGATGGATGGATGAAAATTAAATATTTTGTTTCTCTCAGTGCCCCCTCTAACCTTTTTCCTTCAGTTGTTAATTATGTCATATTGTTCCCAGAGAATAAAAAGCTAGTAGATTACAGAGAGGGAGACTAGTGGACTACTCTAAAAGTAATTTTGGGTTAAATACGACCCAAGTACTGCTTGTGTTTTTAAGAGCTAACCCAAACTTTTCCTCACATTTGTTAAGGACCAATTGTCACAAATTGCTGCTGAAATGTGCAACAATTTGCACCACAGGCAATATTCAACATGCATGCAATGTTAGATTAATTTGCCGACATCAGCGCATTTGTTCCTTTGCAGGTAGCATCAACACACCTGTGGAGAGTGTGGCTAGACATTGTTTCAGGCAACTTTCCTGTGACACAGTCTATATGCAACCACTAATTCTGCACCAACTGACTGCAGAACACTGCTTTTGCAAAGCTTCATCCATCTACTTATCAACTTTCCCTGTTTGCAATTTCCCATCACAGACACCGAGGGTGGCATTATAACATCTTCAATCCAACAGTTAACAGTTAGTAACAGTTGCCTTATTTGGGATACACACTCACACTAACAGCAACGCTTAACCATCCGGTCAATTGGTCATTTGTTATTTACTTTTTCTACCAAAATCACACCAGTGCCCCCCATTAAAAGACCGCGTGCTTCATGTTGTTTTTCTGTCCCTCATCAAACTGGCGTCCCAGATAAAACGCACACAAAATGAAACAAAAATTTAAAATACAGTTAATGGGGTGAAAGAAAAAAAAAAGATAATCATACTTGTAGTCTGCAGGAGGCTTGAAGTCAGGGTTGAGTCCAACCATTTCAGTGATAAGTGCATGTCGCTCCTCCTCGAGCTTCTTTCGTGTGCGATACTCGCGGGTGTTTAACCTCTTGCCCTCGCTGTTGTAGATGGGCTCAGGAGAAGGAGACCTGAGAGCGGCAGACAAAAGACAAGACAGACATCATCAGCACCCTCCTACAAGCAAAGCTCTGCCAATAACAATCACACAGGCTCCCTACAGCTGACTAAGACTTTAACAATAAAAGAATCTCAATCAGTGAATCTTTAAAACAACAATAAACTTTGAGACTGTAATTGTTTCTACTGAGAGAATCTCAGATGGACTCTGACTCATGGCCAGTGCAGCAGTAGCAGCAAACTTAAACAAAAGAAAAGTATATAGGAACTCTGCACTGCCATTTCAAAGACTGAAGTCCATTCTGACATCAAAAAATTAATATTTTTTTTAAACAAAACCAGAAGAAAACAAAAGAAAAACGTAGCAACCAAAGCTGTATAGTGGCAGTAAACAAATAATCTGGAGGGGCATCAACCAAGAAGAAAAAATAAAATACACGGCCATAACTTCAACCTGCATACAGGATTGTTGGCCTACAAGAAAGCAAAGTTGGAGGCAAGAAAACAAATCAAAGCAAAATTTGCAATCCTAAGCAGAAACGCTGGCTGTGAGAGTTGCTTGGTGCTGACGTGGTGGAAGAGGTCCGTGCCTCCCCTTGGATGCTGAAAACCTGTGGTACTGCGTTAAGGAGGCTCTGTGCTTGAAAAAGGGTTAGGTTGATGTGGGGTAATTTGGGTTAGAGAAAAGGAATTAAGATTAGATATCCACCTTTTCCTACGCTCTCCCATCAGAGAGCCACATGTGTCCACGTGACGAGTGAGAAAAAAAATTTTCATTTTACGCTTCAAACTTCCAACGCTGACAACCTGAAACACCTCCCAAGTTGGTCACATTAGATTGGGAAGTGATTTCTAAAGCTTCTGCAGCTCTGCATTCAAGTTTTGGACAGCTGTGGAAATGTCTGATTATGATTAAAAAAAACTATATACAGTGTACAGGTGACCGGGACGCTACCTAGCAAAGGTCAACTTCACACTCTAAGGCAGCCATTGGCTTTCCAAGAACACATACATTTGTGTCAGTTTTCCTCCAGACCTCAAAATCCAGAGGGAAAACTGAGCATATCCTCCTCCTCCCTGGGCAGAAGTGTTCACAGCCTCATTAGGGGAAAACCAGAGAGGACTAGCAATAGATCACTCGTTCACTCCAACACAAAGCCCAGTTGGATTACTGGGATGTAATCAAGTAGGCTTCATGCCATGGGCTGAGTCACTGGCAACAATGGACCAAAATAAGTATGTGAAATAAAGTAAGACAAAGCAGTAGTTTGGTGCTTGTGTGCATTTAGTACCCATCTTTTCAAAATAAGCCAATTCAAGTCAAACCTAAGATGTGAAATAAATCAATATGCAAACTTATTTGTACACTAGTCCAACCTGTGTCAGAGGAAAATCTTTACACATGAATTATAGCACTCACATATCCAGACAGGCCCCTACTGCAGACACAGAATAAGCAGTGTGCAGAAATACTACAGTTTTAAATTTGAGGCAACGACTGTGTTAAGTAAACTGCCAAGCATCCAATAGAAGGAGTCTGGCAGTGACTAGTTAGATACCCTTGTTAGGACAGCTCTAAAGACTGAGCTTATAGTCGACTATGGAAAGCTGGCTTTCAAAGCCTTAAAATCCTTCAACTTATTCTCACTCCCACCTCAGGCAGGTCATAATTTAATGTGCTTTTTGGCCCTGCAGCACATGTTCGCTGCAGTGTACTGAGGAATGAAACACAATACCTAGGAAAAGCTCATTTTCCAAACATTTGTGCGGATGTTTGAGTTCAAAATAATATCAGAGATATTTGGGATTGGTGTCAGTCATGTAAACCTTAGCTACATTACTAAACTTACATTAACTTAATAAGTAGCAAACTAGTAACCCTTCTGAATGGTTCATAGCTTTTAATACGTGACCACTCCTCACCCTCGTGTTCTTTAATGTGGCCTTCAGGTGTGTGCGTAACAGGGACACACACCTACCACTAAAGTCTCTGTGATGGTATTGACTCGTATTCGGGTATAAAATATAGAAATTAAATACATATGCAGCTCCACAGTGTAGAGGTTTATACGCTCATCTAATGCACAAAGTTCAAAAGTGGGAGGGCGGCATCAGAAAGGGTGTTGGGCATTATTCAGTGGCTCCTCTCCTGTGGTGAGCGCTGCAAGAAAGTGAGCAGCCACTGTTTTTGTTTGTTTTGTTAACAATACAGTTACAGCTGTCAATTAGGTTGAAAATATACAGAGTGAAGACTTTGACGAGCTATTGAGTTATAGCGAGTTAATGTGGAATACTGCCTTTACCTGAAAACGTGAAGGAGAGGATCACCGAGTTTATATATGAGCTACCCAGCGTTAGCAATAGCATTATGAGGACGCTAGCTTCAATCTGTATCAGGATGGAAAACACTAAAGTTTGTCAGCCTGGTAACATGTGAAACCAAAGGTTGCAAACAAGCACAGCCATCTATAAATGTATAGAAAGGTGAGAGAGGAGTGAGAATGTGTTGGCCTTTTTTTTTTTTAACTCAAGATCAAAACAGTGGTTGTAATTTCATTCAAATGAAACAATTCGCACAAGCTTGTACAGATTTCTGTGAGAGAAACAAATCAAAGGGACCATTCGATCACTTCTCCGGTACTGTGAAGCACATGTTACAGTGTTCCTGTGCTGATGGCAGCTGTTGAGCTCAGAGCAAACACCTTTGTCAAAGCTTGGTTTCCAAAAAAGCAGCAGCAGCCACAATGTGCACTTTGATTTCGTGTTTTTGTTAAACAAATATTTCACCTGTCAAGAAGGAACTTTCTGTTTGCGCCAACAACTATTCAAATGTTACTAAGGTTGGCTTTTGGCTGTCCGTTCTATTACAATTCTTTCATTTCAGTGTAATTACAAACACTGCTTCTCCATCTTGAGTAAAAACATTCAAACTTGTGTTGTTTTACAGGAAACAGTGTAACAGTGGAGTTCCGTTAATCACTCTCCAGTTTACTCAAAGAAAATGTTAATTTACTTTTAAAAATGCATCATTACCAATTCTAGACAATCACTGCATGTATAGAGAAGTGCTGAAACTAGTAGTTACGTGTACTAAGTGGTGATGGACGAGGAGCAGTCTTTAGAAAAACGTTCATATATATCAATTCTCCTCTAGCAACAGGAAATGGAAATGTGAAGAACTCAAACTGTCTAAACAACACTGTTCTTCACTAAACTACATCCTTCAGCTAATACTAAAGTTTTAGGCTAACAACCACATATACTCTGAACATGTCTTCCAAAAAGTCAAGAAGGTAGAGAAAGTGTTACTGTTCGTGGATTTAATCTTTTTCCGACCTGTCCTCAGGGTTAACAGGGATTCCCAGGTCTCCTGTACGCAGTTTACGAGTCAGGTCTTCAATCTGCAGTTGGACTGGAAGAATTCAGGTTAGGAAAGAAAAACAAGGATGGAGAGAAATTTGATTACCACAATAACAACAGAGAGACAATGCTCTGCACATTGGAGCACTATCTCATTCATTACTGAGGTAAAGACAAACGGTGAGTCTGTTAAATACAAAAGGAAGATCAAATAAACATCTGGCAAGACTCTAAAGTATTACATCATCAGAAGCACACATTACCAGCAAGTCCTAGAGGTCGTTTACTTTAGCATGAAAAAGTCTAACGTCTTCTGAACGTCAATGTGTCCGTTAACTCCACGACTCCTAATAATACCTACCGCATAAAAGACTCTTTAATTAATTCCATGAAAAGTGCTTAAATCTTAAACATTTGAAGATACGCTGGCTATTTGGTTTTATAAAGTCAGTCGCAGTCACTCCACAGATCTAACACTGAGGGGATCATTCCAAAGGCAATGAAATCAGTCAGTCATCTAATGCACATTATGAAAGCTGTGATGAAATACACCAAACACACGTTCACTGGCACTGAAACTATTAGTCTGGGTTATTGAGAAGAATAATAAAGGGCCAGTGACTTGTGCTTCATCTTTAAATCTTCCCTCACAATGTTTTTGGGGCTTTACTGAATGAGGAAAAATAACAAGTGTGACGACGGAGGGTGGGCACAAATGAATGTTTACATACCAAGATCAACCATTACCAATGAGTGCACAACATCAATAATGATGTTAGTTTTTGACAAAAAAAGGATTGGTCTGCTTCAGAACACCCGCTGAGGGCCTGTGAAGGCAGTATGTTGGTGTTACACTGCTGCTGGAAGGCATGTGTGGTTCAAAAGGACTTTTTATGATCAATGTTTTTGGGACAGGCCAAAATCAGAGCGCGCACACAGTCCTTAAGCATTTCTGAATTCGCAGTGCCCACAAAAACAACAATTTGTCTTCTTTAAACTCACTGGATTCGTTTGCCATTGAAGCAGCATTGCTCACACTTCAAACCAAAATAAACAGCATTCTTTAGCAATGTTAGGACATTATAAACTAACTCCTCCATGCACAGGAACAAAACTGATGATGTGTAGGGAATCAGGCAAGACAGTGAGCAGTGACCTGCAGCTGAGGACAGATATCTGCAAGCAGTGGTGTTTAACAATCTACTCCTCTTGCTAATGGGTGCCAATGGTATGCAAACTATAACACTATGCAGCACCACCACTAAGCCTCCATTACAAAGAAGTCAACTTAACATTTTCAATCATAAAGTAATCATTGCTCTTCAGAAAAGACAACAGCTGGAGCAAAATGTCCCATGTGTTAGAGTAAACATACTGGAACCAGAATGTGTAATGGGTGTCTTTAGAAGCTCTAACTGTTGGCAGTTCAGCAAACAGGATAAAATTATTACTGGCAGGGAAACTTAAACCCCAAACAAGTAATTTCCTAGACACATAATACAAGAAACTACATGTTTCATTATCACCAACTCAATATTTACCTATATATGCTCTCTCCTGATCCCGGGTCAGTCCGGGTGGGATAACGGTGGGCATGCCCGGTATGACGGTCTTCTGATCAGGCGTCTCGCTGCTCCAACGACTCTTCTTTCTTGACTTCTTCTGGCCGAAATCTACCGCGAGAAACACAGCATGCCGGTGAAACATTACATGATGCACGCCAGCTCTACCGCCCTTCACGGCATTGATGGAGCCGGTGTATTTCGAGATTAAATGCAGGAGAACGGCAACGTGGTGACTCCTCGTTTGGGCTCTATCAGCTACTCCTCTCTCATGTGCTTCGATTTAGAAAAAGACAGTTATGGATGGCCTTGATGAGGTTTACGTATGAAAGCGAGGCAATGCACTGTTACCAATAAAACATACCGTCAGGCAGAGAGCTGTCGTTTCGCCAGACTTCACTATTAACCCTCGTTAACTAAACCGTCAGGTCAGAAGAGGACAACCTAGACCAAAAAACACCAACCACTATCGTTTACTAACCAACTTTAGCGGCTCCTTATCCATGCCGTTCAGGCCAGGGCTCGTCACCCATGTTGGTTAACGTCGTTAGCTTCAGCTCGCTAACGCCGCGTTGAGGGCTACAGGAGTTAGCTTAAGCTCGCTTAACTTACCAGGTTTAGCCATTCCGCTCCCCGCAGCAGATTGCTGTTGAGCTTGACTCGAAAAACTTGTCCCCGGGTTGAACTGATGAGACTGGGGAAAAGATGCGCTTGGCATCGAAGGCTGGAAGCCTTGTAGAGAAGGAAAGGACCCGGGCGGCCCCGGTGTTGGCATCAGCCCGTTCCCCGCACCAGGCCCGGCATCAAAGGCTCGTTTAGCGCCAATACTAGGGTGCAACTTCCCTAATGGAGTTGCATTTGCTCCCGTCGCCATTTTCGAATTACTTAAATGGCTCAATCAGTATGAGCGATCAGTCAGCTCAAGTTTAAATGTGTGCAAATAGCTGACAAAGTGCTTCCTGCTTTAGCTCTCACACAATACTTCAATCAAAATGGCGCCCAACAGAAAATCACAAAGGTTAATCCTTCGGACGTGGGACGGGCCGTCGCAGTAAGAAAGATTCCTATTGGTCAGACCAATGCTCCCTGCGCCTCTCATTCTAAAAATTGATTGGCTGAAAAATGTCAATCTCCTATTTTTGATACCTCGTTAACAGGCAACAAATCGCAAATATAACGTGTCTATACGCTCACCGGCTCCAAGTCTGTACATTAATGCATGTAGACGACCTCCTGAAATTCATACCTAGCATCAGCGTAGGGAAGAAAGGTGATTAAGATTAAGAGACTTTGAATGGGAGCTGCGGTTTCACAAACTGCTGAGATTTTCCTGTACAGCCTCTCTCTCTGAGGCTTACACAGGATATTCCGGAAAAACTTCTACTTTCTACTTCCTGTAGAGTGCAGTGGTGTTTTTAACCTAGTCTAGTTTATTATGTGTACTCTGAGGTATTTATAGTCCTCCACAATGTCCACATCGACCCCTTGGATTGAAACACGGGTCACAGGTTTCCTGGTCCCCCTAAAGTCCACAAACAATTCTTTGGTCTTTGTCTTGTTGAGCTGCAGGTGACTCTGCTCGTACCACACAACAAAAGAAAACGCTACATCCAGATGAACAGAATCAACTTCTGGAGTTTTACCTACGTGGATGATTGAGCATGCATCAAGATGACAAAAGAGTCCATCATAACTCAGTACTCTGTCTCAACACCCTCACTGATGCATCCAACCACCGCAGAGTCATCAGAAAACTTCTGAAGATGAACCTTCTCAATACTGCCCGCTCAGAAGGCCCCTTTTCTTGTCATTGAGGAGGGGTTTTATGTCCTTAGTTATGCACAGCTTGTTATTTAGGTAACAATGGACAGTCTGAGCAGGGACGATGGAGTCAGTGATACACTCAGTAAGCCCACTGATGTCCTCACTGACAAGTTTACAGTGTCTCCCAGTCTGTCACCTCAAAACAGCCCTGTAGTTTCACTAAGACCTCCTTTAACCATTCGCACATGCGTGTGTGTCTGTATGCTAACAGTAGGTCTAAAATTCTCTCCCCCTTGGTGGGACAGACCACGTACTGTGTGAAAGTTGGCAGTGTAAAACTTCAGATACACAGCCAAGTGTCATTACTAAAGTTACTGTACATTATACATAATCATAACAACAATAATAATAGTACTCACTAGTTCTGGTCAGCCATGAAGCAGGACAAGTTCAGACTCCAACGGACAATCAGCTCTGCAGGGAGGCTTATCAGCACCGATATATCCCCTCCATCAAGGACCTGTACAGGCCCAGTTTTAGGAAAGGGCCAGAAAACATCTCTGCAGACCCTTCACATTGCAACTGCTTCCTTCAGGAGGCACTACAGAGCGCTGTTTACTAAAACCAGCTGCCAAAGACAGTTTCTTCCCCCAGGCTGTCATGCTGATGAACACTGAGAAATAGCCCACTGTTATATCATTCAAGGTAACAGTGGCTTAGTATTACACTATTAAAATGAGTGTCTAAGATTCATCCAGGGTTGCACTATGTTCACCCCATTTATAGCTATGTAACTTGTAAAAGAGCAAGAGGGTTTTTTTTTTTTAAACAAAACAGGTTTTTTGCATAAAAAAAAACTTGAACTGGAGTCAAACAAACTTGGCCAAACAGATTCTGATATATAAACATGTCCAAGTCAATGTTTATCATGTCATGACATATTTCATGTCACAAGTTGCATTTATCATTCTCTGTATGACAAAGTGATCTTCCACCAGTCTTCGCTTGTGTGTTCACGGGCTGATGGACTCTGCAGTCGATTTCACATCTTATAGTAAGTGCGCGCGCGCGCGCGCGCGCGCGCGCGCACACACACACACACACACACACACACACACACACACACACACACACACACACGAGAGAGGTCACAATCCTCAAACTTTAGACAGATTTTTTTATTATAACCTAATAGTGAGAAATCAATACAGACAAAAAGGTTCCGAGGTCAATGCTTTACTACTACAGGTTGAACATGTGAATCTCATATTTATCATAGCAATGGAAATCAATGGAATTTAAGTAATGTTCCTACTGTCAATAAAAGAAAAAAAAAGAAAAAAAAAATCAAACACAATGTAGCTTAAGAAAAAAAAAAAAAAAGTTCTCCCATCTTAATTTCACAAATGTTTTCATCTGATCCCGAACAGAAAAGTGGAACCATGAGAAGGAAGAGAAGGTCCTCGTTTTCAGGCTTCAAGCACTCACATTTGTTTAGCCGTCGCTGCAGTTATGAGGCATACTTCCACTAACACAAATACACTAAACGCACATAATACATTAGAAGCTGCTGAATACACTTTAAGTTCTATTAACAGAAGACTCACCTTTACAATAAGCACCATGCACTAATGTAATGTGTTCAGGCTATGTATGTTTTTTTCAGAAGGGCAAAAATTCAGTTGTGGCAGTGTCACATAAGGAACCAGGCTGGACCTGCTTTTACATACTTGCTAACTGCAGCTATACCACAGCGTGTTACAAGACAATGAGAGATGGGAAACTGAGCCACTGTTTGGACTGGAGTGTGAATTAGGACCTGGAAGAAGATCAAAGCATATTGTGAATGTATCCAACCATTTAGACTTAAATGTTCTGCTTACTGTGCCCACCCACCCACATACAGAGCGCTGACTTTAGCTTCAAACAACAGCAATGAGATTCACTGTGTGACGTTTACATGGCACTTCGGCTAGCCTACCTGCTTACTGTAAATCAGCTCTGCCCTGACTGCATGGGACAAGCACTAGTATGTATACCGTGCCCGCTCCGCGCCGGGATCCCGCGGATTTTCATAGGTAGAACTTCTTGGGAGGGCGGTCACCGGAGAAAGGCGCGAACGCTCATATGTATATCCATCTGCTTCGGCAGCAACTCTCCGAATCGGACTCCGGTCACGTGCGTAGTATGAAGAGACTGGGGCTGGTGGAGGAGGGAGGGGAGGGCGCTCGTATGGGTTGACATTAGAGGGAGGCAGACGCTCTCTCATTATAGCCGTGGAGGAGGACGCTGCTGGAGCAGGCAAGGGGACAGCGCGGCGTTCCTCGAAATAACTGCCTCCGTAAGTATTGGCCCTGTACTTCTCGTAGTAGTCCACAACCCCGTACGGATCTCTTTCCTCATAAGGCGACCGTCGCACCGGGTAGGCTGGGAACGCGCCATAGAGTGAGCCGTTGCCCCTGTATGCTGCCTCGCCGCCATACATCTGAGCCATGCTATGTTCTGCAGCAGCATTTACACCATACCCCGGGTGTGGCCCATACCTCATTGCACCCTCATAGCCTGCACCTCTTCTGTACCCTGCCATGTTGCTGCTGTGACCGGAACCTCGGGAAAAACCGTGCACAGGAGCATAGCTGCCACCGTAATCTGGTTCGCCACTGAAGTCCGGATGATAACCCCTGCTGCGACCCCGCCCGCCAAATCTCGAGGCATCGTATCCATCAGACTTTGGCTCTGAACCGTGGTAGCCATTTTGGTCAAGAGGGCATTCTTTGGACCAGTGGCCTTCCTGCCCGCAACGATAACAACCCGATCTGTCTCCCATTCCCGGCGCAGTACGCAGGCGGCTAGTCGAAAGCTTCACGCTCATCAGTTTGCCTTAAAAAGAAAAGACTCAATAAGGATTTATACCTGCATTCATATTTCCTGCCTGTATCAATCAGCTAAAAGGCTGCATTGTATTCCAACAGTAGCAAGAAGACATACCTAATGATTTGAGCACTAAAAATATGGTTATTAAAGCTGAAATCCGTAACTTGAAACGCTTCTTAAACCACCGAAAACACAACAGGTAACTAATACGATGTGATCAGTGAGCGTCAATTTCAACTTGTACCCGTGGTGCGGACGTGGATCTCACCGGCGCAACCCGAGATTTATGATCCTGTGAATAAATGCGTGTCAAACACCACGTTCTACGAACAGGACTACGTCATGTCCGTTTTAATCCTGCCCTTAATGGGACTATGCATTTGGTCCGATTTGTACACTCTATGTACTTCAAATCAAATACTTGGAATAACCACACAACAGGTGTTTACCTGACGAGTGAGTCATAAATTCCAGTCTGTGTCCCTTTAAGTCCACAACACAGGCGGATATTACCAAAGACATTACGGATACCAGCTTTAAAATGATGTTGGAATTGTCTATTAAAACTTACCTTAGTTCTTTTTACTCACCTGCATTTGAGCAATAATTTACCCATCAACATAACAACAATATTGATACTACATCTTTAATCTGACTTTAATTAAATCATCAAGCCCAGCCCAAGAGTTCACCTTTAAAAGCTGTGTTGTCTAACTGATTAATGGCTTCCATGGCATCCTCCATTCTCTCCATGTGAACAAAAGCATAGTTTTTTACTATGTCACACTCCAACACAGCGCCAAACTCTTCAAACTTGGCCCTCAGCTCCTGGTTGGTACAGGCAATGTTGCCAACGTGCAGTTTGGTGGATCCCCTTGACTTGCCACGACTTAATTCCACGTTCATAGGCTGGCCATTCAGCTCATACTGGTGGAGATTGCGGATGGCTTCCTCTGCCTCTGTTTTGTCATCCATATGCACAAAGCCAAAGTTCTTGACAATTGAGCATTCTGCAATCTTGCCATACTGAGAGAAGAGAGAGCGAAGTTCATCTGATGTGGTGTCTGGGGACAAGTTCCCTATGAATATTTTCACCATTGTGCAGGGTCCACGTCACTAAAGGAAGAGAGGAACTTCAGCATTAGTAGCATCATGACTCCGATGACTGAATTGAAACTTTTACCAGTTCATTTAACAAAATGCTATTCAGTTCAATTTTATTAATATAGCGCCAAATCACAACTCCAAGGTTACAAGGTGAACTTCTGCAATAATGAGTTTCCAGCAGTGTTGTTGAGCAATCACTACTCAAACTTTATGGACTTTTCTCCATTGACAAGGCTTCCTGGGCATGTAGGAGTGAGGACCCCTACTAGTTAACTGTATAGAAAGTCTCCACGTAATCTCATGGGGACAACACGAACAACACTGGTACAGTCCGCACAGAATAGAGTGGCAGCAATACTAACAAAGCCAGCACTCTGACAGTATTTCATTAAAGATAACCCACTCAGCTTTAACGAGTCACCATATGGGCCTTGAACGTCAACTGGAGAATAACGTAATGGACGCGCTCTTTGGGCAAAAGTTTAAGCGCAACAATTAAAGTTTGACGAAGGAGCTGACCAACAGACAAAGCTGCAGTGGACTGGATTCAGCGGAGCCATTTCTATCGGCTGTTTAGTTTACAAAGAACCAGCGTGGTGTGCGGAGTCCAAAGGAAACGCGCGAACGAGCCATTAGCAAGCACAGCAGTGCCCGCGCGGTGCTTAACCAGACACTGAGCACGCAGCCGAAAAAAGTCGTTAGCGGCACCGCTAAATAACATCACCGCAGCTTATCTGATTACAATGTGCATCAAAACCTGACAAAACACTTACACACTTAAACTTACCGCACTATACTATGCCTGCTTTGGTTACTCTTACGTAACGTCACAACATTCAGGCTGCGGCCTTCACTACACGAGTCGCGAGGCTGTAGCTTGGATATTGGATTAGCAGATCTCTTTTACAGCAAACACTTCTGGAGCAGCTGGAACTGTGGTGCACTGGGTCACTTTCGCAACCGATTTTTGTTCCTCGCAATTACGGGGTAATACAATTCATACCTGTTAAAAGTCGCACTCCTCGTCTCCTCCCTCGGAGAATGAAATGGCGGCTAGCGCGTTGGCAGGCAAATACATACAGCTAACCCCGCTAGCGCTTTTTGGGAGGGACTAGCTAGCACCGAAAGCTAAGCCATGGCGTCTCCACATGCAGAGCAAAGGAAACCAAGGCAGGAGAATAGGCAAGATGGAGGATATACTTCGTGACTACGTGTAAAATAGTTTTTTTCTAAACATTATTATCAGTACTTGAACAGTGACATTTAAGAAATCCGACTTGCTTTGGAAGATTAGCACCTAATCACGCTGATAAAAAGTGAAAAAGGTTCTTTCATACAGTCGCTGGATCACATCATTGGGTCTTTGAAAGCGTTCATGCGGAGACACACAGCCCACTCAAAGCTGGATCTGTAGTTTGGAGGTCCCATCTCGGTTCGCGGAGCAAAGTTTTCAAGTTAACTGGACTACCACATACAGATTAGTGTCAATGCGTTTCGTCCAATATGTTCTGATATGAAAACCTTATTGATAACAACGTAGCGAAAGAGGGGGCAATTTCGTTCTGATCCATCCCAGTTTGGGCACAGTGGATCGTCCTGTATACTCTACCATCCGCAGCAGAATAAAACACACATGACCCAAACTGTGGCTCAGCACATAAGGCTGTTTTGGTTTGTCAAAAATAATTTTTATTTCTCCTGGCTTGTCCCGGTGACTTCTCTCTCTTTTAAATGGAATGGAATTGTTAAGATTTAAATGGAATCTTAACACAATGAAGAGACGGGGGTTAGTGTTTTTTCTCCCTAAAATCTGCACTGAAAAGTTTAATTCAACTGTGGCTCTACATCAATGAAGAGCTTAAAACAAACAAACAAACAAACAAAAAACAGAATTTCAAAGAAATATAGATTTTAAATAGGTGAAGAATGGCCTTTCATGGAGACTTTCTTTTTTACAAGACATCGTCTTGAACATTAACCTTGAGCCCCTATTTGGACAAATAACTGGATTTTATTTTCTGATATTCATACTTGGAGCATTTTTAGAACAAAATACCAAAAGCCACACCACTGCATTCATCATACTCAAGTAAAAAACTGAAACGAGCATGACCAAAATAATTTTGGCTTTATTAAAAATCATTAACTTCAGATTTTTTTTAAAAGGTATATTAATATTTTTTCAGCTAGTATGAAAAATACAAACTTCAAATCCACTCATAAGCAAAACAAGGAAAGGCACCTTCAACAGTACACAGGACGTGCCTCACAACTTCTACAGCTCTGCTCCGTCCCCCCACAGACTTGTTCCTACTCAGTGTTACATGGATACAATAGAGATCTCACACACCGTGGCTCGTTTCTGTTGTTGGCTACAGGCAGTCAGCACCACTATCATCGGGAAGAAAACCGTTTGTCAGTTGCACAATCCATATCAGCTAGCAGTCTCACTTTGGTGTCACTTAGTTGAAGAATTTTAGCCCAGCAGACACCTCAATTATTAGAAAATGAACAAATAGCAGAACCCACAGACACATTTAAATGAGAAAAAAGCTGGAATGTTTGTGATCTCCAGGCTTAACTTTGGTTTAAACTCAAAGTATCCCTCTGTAAATGCTAACTGAACGCTAGACTGCACACACATCCATTTCCCTGCTGCTGCCTTTAGCCTTTTAATCCACTACAGAGGGAAACGCTGCACCATTCGATTCCACACGTCTGGCTTTACCTGTTATAAAATACACATTGAGAGTTACCGCCCGCTGCAGCAATGATGCTGCAGCAATGATGCTGCAGCAATGATGATCATTTGTAACACTTTTTTCTCTTTATCCAAATTCGTTTTACTGACACACATGTCAAATGTGTGAAAGCGCAAAATCCAATTCTTCTGTGCAACAGGTAACCTATGCCATTATGTGGAATGAGGTATGCTTCATGCAATCTTAAAAAACAAAACATGTATTAACTGAACAAGAATATGTCTAAATGACAAAGAAAGACCAAAAATTATTATTTGCCGATTTGAACAATTTGCAACAAATGATGAGAGACATGTAAAGAAAGAAAGACTTGGCTAAAACCCGAGCTGAAAACCTGCAGAGTAAGAAAAATGTCAAAGTGTGACATTTGCTAATCGCCCCTTCAGAAAACAAGCTAGGGGAACATGGCTGAAAAGGACGAGTCGTCTGCAGGCCACTGGCATCTCAGATGCCTAGAAGATACGGACACCATTTTCCAAACAGAGTCTCTTTGCCGTACATCAACGCAGACTGAAGGAATCACACTTGAAGTGACGGCAAAGGAAAAGTCTTGCAGTTCACAGACAGACCTAGAAAGAGAGCACAGCATTCCTGAGAAACAGTGCTGACACTTACCACAACTTTAAAAGATTCAGAACGTTAAAAACAGTCCAAGTTCAGACAAACACAGAACCGCGTCAGTGCCCGCTGACTGCTAATGTCTTAAAGTAACGTTATGGACTGTGGTGCTCACCTGGCTTTAGTAAGGCGCATAACGTGATGCATAATGACCCTTGGGTCGTGCAGCTGTGTATGAGCTCCTGGAGGCAGAGGCAGGCGACAGTTGTGTTCGCTCATAGGCAAAGCTGGCCGATGGGACAGCTGCTCGTCTGGTCGGGGTGTGCTCACCTGTGTAGCATGCGGCAGGCGCTTGAGGCGGAGGCAGGGCCTGACGCTCAAAGGGATCTACACTGGATGAGAGCTTTGAGATGGAGGAAGGTGGGGGAGGGGGAAGGTAGGACATGCGCCGATCCTCAAAATAGCTTGAGCCAAAAGGATGAGCTCTGTACTTCTCATAATAGTTGACGCTGCTATAGAAATGGTCACGATCAAAGGCTGGTGACCTATCAGCATAGGAGCCTGGTGCTCTGCTGCTGTACCGATCCCCTGGCTCAGAGGCGTAGCCGCTAAGCCTGTGGGGAAGAGGTGGAGGCAACCCACCTACGTAACTAGCCGGACTATATGCAGAGCCACTCATGTAATCAGCTGCTGCAGGTGAGGCCATCCCGTAGCTGCCATAACTTGGGAGACCGTGTGGCGGGGCCTGGGCACCGCGGCCTCTCATGCCGTCACTGTGGCTACCGTTCCGAGCAACTGGACAGTCTTTCGACCAGTGGCCGTGTTTCCCGCAGACAAAGCAGCCCGTATGATTTCCCATTCCCGGGGCAGTGCGAAGCCGACTGGTGGATAGCTGTACGCTCATCAGCTTGCCTTGTAAGGAAAGAGAAGACACGCATGAGACCGTGGGGACTCTGACACGGAAAGCTTCTTAACGACCATTAAACACGTTAAAGTGACAATGACTGAGAAAAGCGAAAAAACGTGCAGGTGACTGAATGACAGTGCAGTGCCCATTCATCAAGTACACTGCCACTGGTTTTACAAAAAGACCTTCCAAACTTGTGATTATTTTTAGTTAACTCGTCAGTTAAAGCAACGGTTATCTATACTCTGTGGAAATACATCAGCAAGAGGACTTTACTTATCCCTACGGCGGCAAAATAGAATCCAAAATCGCATGTACAGAGAAGACAACTTGCACTCCCCTGCCCGAGCGTTCACCTTTGTAGGCTGTGTTGTCCAGCTTACTGATGGCTTCCATTGCATCTTCGACTCGCTCCATGTGAACAAAGGCATAGTCCTTAACAATGTCACACTCCACCACTGGGCCAAACTCTTCAAACTTGGCCCTCAAAACGTCACTAGTGACCTCTTCCCCGAGGTTGCTGACATGCAGTTTGGTGGTGGACTTAGGCCTCCCTTTGCTCATTTCCACATTCATGCGCCAGCCGTGCAGCTGGTGCTGGTGGAGGTTTTTGATGGCCTCCTCTGCCTCGCTCATGTTGCTCATGTGTACAAAGCCATAGTTTTTGACAGTGTCACATTCTGTGACTTTGCCGTACTTCTCGAAGAGTTCCCGTAGCTCCTCTGCTGTGGCATTGCAGGCAAGGTTGCCAATAAAAATTTTCACCATGATGAATTCTGTGTATCCTAGAAGATCAAGAAATATGTCTGTTAGGAACACATTCCATACTTATTGATCTAAAAGGATGTGAGGGCCATTGCCCATTTCTGTTGGTTAACAATGTCATGAAATTGCTGCCTTATACAAATAAATACAAACGAAATCTAAAAGCAATTGTTCAGCTAATACAAAGGCCTTCGCAAACATTAACAAGGCAGGGCATGTTTGCTTAAACTGTTGAATGTGTTCACACCAAACATCAATGAGGACAGGCCAAAATCAAGTCACATAAAAGGAGAGAATCATTCACTCAGCTTTCACCAGCTTCTTTTATTAGACCGCAGAAGATTCAACGTGTGGACTGTCTGTGGTGGTCAGAATGATGTCCATGTCAGACACTGGCAGGATAGCTTCTTATTTGTACTCATCACAGGCGATCTGACATGTGTGACTACTTGAGTGGTCAAGTGTACACACAGAGACTACACAATTCATTTAAACTGTAACTACATGTTGCTGCTGCAAAATGATCGGCAGATGAGAAGAGCTGAATTCGGGGCTGTGACAGGAGCTGCTTTGGGGCTGAGTGACATAAACAGACTTTTGCTGAGCAGATGTGCTAACTTTTGTGTGTGTATGCTGTATTTGGAAAAGTACCACCTTCATATTACACTGCCTTCATTTGTCAGCGGAGACATGTCAACACCAGTTTTGCACTCGTAAAGTAGCTAGCTTGTTAGCACTAATCCGTATGTTACATTAATCACACGATAACGAACCCTAACGCCCCAGGTACGTGTTGCTCCCAATTTCTAAACTATGTAAACTGCGTTTAGTTCGCAACTCTTCACCATTCATCCACTGCTATTTATAATTTTTGACTGTAATACGTCCAGGAAGCTAATGCTCGCTAGCCGCAGACTCACTCACTTTGGCCTGTTAATTAATTTTCTTCTTTAATAAACACCACAACGTAAGTTTTACATCGCACACATAAAGAGTCGTGTCACGTCTTCACACCAAAACCCCCAGCTCACCTATAAAGAGACGTAGGCCTCGATACCAATGAATGAACAATGAAATGACGCCACTGTACCGTCCGCGTTCTCTTCTTCTCCTGTTGTTTTGATTGGTAGTTAGCAAACCAGCTTGGAGCCGTTCGCCCTCTACTGGCCTGGAGTGCGAACAAGTCAATCGGCGCCAAAAGTGATCGAGCTCGTTGACCACAGCATATTTTTTTTAACCATTATAAAAAAGGACATTAGATATAAAATTTACTGAAAAAAAACCCTAAAGCATAAGCAATCAGTTCAACCTGCCATGTTGTTGTTGTTTTTGTTTTTTACAAAGGCAGGGCAGCCAGCAGAGCAAAAGGAAGCTGCGACATGAAAATCAAACATGGAGATAAAGGAAAGATGGGAGCAGGAAGGCCCTTGAGTATTTCACCTTATTTAACATTTCTGTACTATTGTTATTTAATAAGATGTTCTTATACAAAGGGTTTCTGTGTGCAAAAAAAGAAAAAAAAAAAAAACAGAAATGAGCTGCACTTTTGTGGCTTGTACACTGGGAGGCTCCAGTAAAGGTTTGAACCATTGACTGTAGAAAACTATGTGTCTACAGGGAGTGCAGAATTATTAGGCAAATGAGTATTTTGTCCACATCATCCTCTTCATGCATGTTGTCTTACTCCAAGCTGTATAGGCTCGAAAGCCTACTACCAATTAAGCATATTAGGTGATGCGCATCTCTGTAATGAGAAGGGGTGTGGTCTAATGACATCAACACCCTATATCAGGTGTGCATAATTATTAGGCAACGTCCTTTCCTTTGGCAAAATGGGTCAAAAAAAGGACTTGACAGGCTCAGAAAAGTCAAAAATAGTGAGATATAGTGAGGGATGCAGCAGTCTCAAAATTGCAAAGCTTCTGAAGCGTGATCATCGAACAATCAAGCGTTTCATTCAAAATAGTCAACAGGGTCGCAAGAAGCGTGTGGAAAAACCAAGGCGCAAAATAACTGCCCATGAACTGAGAAAAGTCAAGCGTGCAGCTGGCAAGATGCCACTTGCCACCAGTTTGGCCATATTTCAGAGCTGCAACATCACTGGAGTGCCCAAAAGCACAAGGTGTGCAATACTCAGAGACGTGGCCAAGGTAAGAAAGGCTGAAAGACGACCACCACTGAACAAGACACACAAGCTGAAACGTCAAGACTGGGCCAAGAAATATCTCAAGACTGATTTTTCTAAGGTTTTATGGACTGATGAAATGAGAGTGAGTCTTGATGGGCCAGATGGATGGGCCCGTGGCTGGATTGGTAAAGGGCAGAGAGCTCCAGTCCGACTCAGACGCCAGCAAGGTGGAGGTGGAGTACTGGTTTGGGCTGGTATCATCAAAGATGAGCTTGTGGAGCCTTTTCGGGTTGAGGATGGAGTCAAGCTCAACTCCCAGTCCTACTGCCAGTTTCTGGAAGACACCTTCTTCAAGCAGTGGTACAGGAAGAAGTCTGCATCCTTCAAGAAAAACATGATTTTCATGCAGGACAATGCTCCATCACACGCGTCCAAGTACTCCACAGCGTGGCTGGCAAGAAAGGGTATAAAAGAAGAAAAACTAATGACATGGCCTCCTTGTTCACCTGATCTGAACCCCATTGAGAACCTGTGGTCCATCATCAAATGTGAGATTTACAAGGATGGAAAACAGTACACCTCTCTGAACAGTGTCTGGGAGGCTGTGGTTGCTGCTGCACGCAATGTTGATGGTGAACAGATCAAAACACTGACAGAATCCATGGATGGCAGGCTTTTGAGTGTCCTTGCAAAGAAAGGCGGCTATATTGGTCGCTGAGTTGTTTTTGAATGTCAGAAATGTATATTTGTGAATGTGGAGATGTTATATTGGTTTCACTGGTAAAAATAAAAAATTGAAATGGGTATATATTTGTTTTTTGTTAAGTTGCCTAATAATTATGCACAGTAATAGTCACCTGCACACACAGATATCCCCCTAAAATGGCTAAAACTAAAAACAAACTAAAAACTACTTCCAAAAACATTCAGCTTTGATATTAATGAGTTGTTTGGGTTCATTGAGAACATGGTTGTTATTCAATAATAAAATTATTCCTCAAAAATACAACTTGCCTAATAATTCTGCACTCCCTGTATATGTCAGGTCGGGTATCAGATGCCACCTCTCTGGGGACATCTCAGGCCCTCTAAGGCATGGAGGCCTATCTCCCCCCACCACTCCCCCTGCCAGTGGCAGACGCCTTCAGAAATCGATGCATTGGTGGTTCTTTGTGTCCGGGGATGGGCGTCCAGGTACACACCAGTTCACTCCTGGTGGCTGCTTGTCGGGGCCTGGAGCCTGGGGGTGGGGTGCCCTCGGCCTCTTGGCCTGGGGCTCGGTCACTCTGGCACAGCTGATGGAGCTCACGGGCACGTCGCTGCAACCCCCCCTGGCTTCTGCTCTGCGGCTGACCCCTCATCTGGGACTCTCCTCAGCTCTTTCCGGGATAGTGGCACGGTTGCCCCTCTGTTGGTCTTCCTTGGTCTCTTGTGTTCTGAGGGCCTCTGGATGGCTGGAGCCTGGATCTCCTCCATACCTGCTTCATGCCCTGGAGGACGGGGCTATGGCCCCCCCACACCCTCTAGCAGATCATTACATGAAGGAACCTTTTAAATACAAGCGCGTTCATGCTCACAGGTGTACACACGGGTGCTCACACACACAAACTACACCCTTTTTGGCTGCTACCTCAAAGCACACTGTGCTCTGTCAATTTTACATTTTACACAATAATATTCAATATTTAGTATTTACAGTTATATTCACATAGATCATCGCAATGATGTTGTTTATTATATTGCTCTCTTTTTCTTTGCTTGTTTTCTATTTTTTCTTTCAACAGGTGATCCAGGTGATTGATAGATGGATTTTTTGTCTGTTTGTTTTGTGGGTTTTTGTTTTTTGCCCTTTATCGCCGTCCCTCTTCCCCACTGTTTTTCTTTCCCTCTTTCTTTTCCCCAGTCAAGTCTGTCCCATGTTCAGCAAGTGAAAATAAAATAAAATAAACAATAGAAGCAAAGGTGAATCAAATAGATCAATAGGCTGGGATGGTCCATTTGGTAAAGTAAATCCGTTGGGCATCTTTCTTTGCCTTTAGACAATAATTCTGATGGCAAAAGAATCTAACAGTACAGGCGAGGGGAAAACAAAAAAGATTACGGCGATTGAATAATGAGCTGGGGGGGGAGAGAGACGTCGTCCTTGACAACTTCCTACCAGACCCGTGGAAGTGGAAGCTTCAGTGAAGAAAGATTCCTGCTCCCAGCCGTTCATTGGCTCGGCATTTTAAACCCCTAAAGAGTCACCTGGCCTGTAAATAAACAGGGCCAATAAAAAAAAAATCACAAGAATAATACAAACATTTCCACCAGTTTATCTTAATACATTAACTTATTCTTGTGTACACAGTAATTCATAAATAAATAATGTATATTATCAATAAAGATTGATCTAAACAGTTTAACTGCTATGTGCAGATAAAGGTTGCATAGCTTTAAAACATTTGCTATCCAGCAAATATCAGTCAAACTCAACACAAAAGGAAACACAACAATGGTTCAAATTGTTTGGACCGGTGATCCAAATCAACTGGTGTTGGTCAAACAGATGTGTGGTAGACTTACTCTGAAGGAGCTGCTACCGACAAACCAGCAAATAAACACCAAATATTTCATCTGTGACATTTGTGAGGTTTCCTCAAACACACTCCGTCAGTCTTGTTGCTGTTGAACGACAAACTATTTAAAAATGTCGCGGGTTTACCTGGTCATATTCTCATTCACGGGGCGATCGCCAAAACAAAAGCAAACAATTAACAGCACGCCGATGCTGTTCACAGGACAGCAAGAGTAACGATCAGGAGCATCTGGTCTTCGTTATCGTTCCCCTCGTACGTGTTATTACTGCGATTTCAGCGTTTTCGCTTCACAAGTGTGCAGTTTACTTTGTGTGCACTCAAATGGAGTCAAGTCAATTAGCGCCACCTGTGGCCAAGTGCCATAGCCTACAGCCAGATTAACTTGTGACACACATCTGCAGTAGAGGCTGAGTGGCTGCTCTCACACCTGGAGCATCCAAATCGACCCACAAACACGCTGAAAGATGCAATGCCATCAATGTGGATTGTCAAGACTGAGAGACCTCTGCCCTCCCCAAACCCTCAAACCCTCCTACCCACCTCGACATACAAACTCTGTGTGGCTTCACGTGTTCTGTTGATGTTTACATGATCGAAATAACTTGAACACAAACACAAACAAAGAGGAAGACCGCACCGGAAGGAAACAACTACAAGTCCCAGCATCCTCTGTGTTTAGGGAGCAGTAGTGAAAGTGAAAGTATTGAGCCTCCGTTCAGAGCAGCAGGAGGAGGAAGGTGGAGCTGAGGCAGGTGAGTGTTTACATGAATATGTTTCTTCTTATGACATAAAATAATTCCACGCTGTTCGTGTCTGTGGGTGAAATGTGAGGCCGGTCGGCTCCTCTGAGCGCTGGTTTCCTGTAAGTAGAGAGGAAGTGAGTTTAGCTGAGCCTCCGTTTAGTGTGAGAGAGCAGGAGGAGAGTGAGAGCTGTGCTGAGGCAGGGTGAGTGTTAACACCGCTCTGACATTACTGTGTCTCTGTGGCGGGAACAACAGGCTCCGTCAGTGGAGGCAAAAATAATCTCAAGTTATTAGCCAATGAGCGTGCGGATTCACAGAAAGACCCGCCTTTATCACGGGACTTTAAAAACCACATTGGCGACAGAAACTCCGTGAGTGGAGTTCAGGGTGACGTCATGAATCTGTGACGTTTGAGCCACTTCCTGTTCTCAGTCCCAGCGTCCTGATCACCGAGGTTTCTGTTGCTCTGATATCTGATATTGATTATATTGGTAAACAGGCTGTAGCATAAACATCAGGTCTGTTCTGAAAACTGGCTTTATTTTTTCAAAGTAAGAGAATATCTGTGGTCTGATACCGCGGGCTCATGGGCTAAGGACTTGGATTGACAAGTCAAGCGCAGATGATTGTGTTGTTTCTTATAAAGGCTTGTGTGTGTGTGCCTTCCTGTGTGTGTCCTTGTGTCAGTGGAACTGAATCAGTGTGTTAGAGAAAGTGCTCCTCTGCTGTGCCGTCATCGTGTGGATGCTTCTTTTAAAGTTGGAACTCGTGTCTTTATGATCTGCTTCATTTCATTGAACCTTTATTTCTAACCATGAAGTCCCTTTGAGGTTACAGCCTCCTGGTTAGGTTTAGGCTGTTATTGTGCTTCAGGCTGAAATATGAGGAGTAAGGAGTGGGGCTGGTTAGCCCTCATGACCCTCACCATGACACATACGTCACAGGACAGTGTTTACCACAGAAACTCCATGAAATGATCAATGAGAACTTTAGAAACCCGTCAGTGTGATGCTTCCAGTACAACAGCACCTCTGAGTGTGTGTGTTTGCCTCTCAGACTAACTCCACCCTGACATCAAGAAGATGGAGGAAGAGGATGGAGCAGGATCTGCAGCATCCAGCTGTGTGTCTGTGAGGAGTGACCGGTCCAATGATAACCCTCCAGACTTCAGTAATGAACCTGCAGCAAGAATGTAAGAGAGCTGCTGACTCATTTATTCAGTGTAAATAATGATTTTTGATGCAGTGGGAGAAGAAAAATGACAAAAACATTTTTAAAAATAAGGATTAAAATATTAAAAACTATGTTTTTGAGTTTCCTGATGTAGTACAAAAATATATGAACATAACTGTATATAGGACAGATATTTTACGGTTCTTTTAGGCAGCACCAAAAAACAAAAAGACTATTTTTAAGCTGTCTGAGGTAGTGAGTCAACATGTCACACTGGGTCAAAGGTCAGGGAGTAAAAGTGTGTTTTAAAGGAGGTTTAAAAGCAGCGAGTGAAGGAGCCTGTCGAGGTAAATCGTCCCTTAACTGAACAAATTCAGTTGGTGGACCTCTGTGTGAAATCAAGCATCTGATTCACAGAGAGGATAACCCTCACATGGGCTGTACAACATTATATAGGGAGACAAAAACAGAGCTTATCGTAGCCATCGCTCTCTCGCATGGACGTGGCAGTCTTGCTGTCTGCTGCGAATCCTCCCCGTACCTCCGTGACCTCGTCTGGTATCTGCTCCCTCCTCTGTAAGAGACAGTAAAGGAAAACACGTCTCTGCCTAGTCTTGAAAATCTAATCTTATCATCCATTGTTCTTCTAGGGCCTCTTCTTCTTGTGGCCTCAGCTAACTGCTAATATTTAAATGGCTAACATTAACATGTGTGCCAGCCAGGTTAACATTTATGATGAACTATGATTAATTAACTGATGTTGAAACTGGAGCTTTACTGACCTCTGAAATTCCTCCTAAAGTGTTATTCAGTGTTGTGACAGTCAGCTGCTTCAGCTGCTGCTGGGATGGGCTGTGGCAAAGAGAACAGAGAAAATCCAAATCAGAGTTTTTCTCTGAATTAAAAGCAAGGAAACAACAATATATTCTACATGGTGAAACTGATGGTTTATGGTGTTTGGGTCTGTTTTTCTGTATTTATGCAGATAAAGTGTAAACTCAGATGAATTATACCATCAAATGTTAAAGGAAAATATCAGGATGAGTGTCTGTGAGCTGAGAAGGACGTGAAGACATGGAATGTCACCTCTCTGGTGGGGAAGGAGCCTGAGTTAGTGCGTGAGGTTGAGAGGTACCGGCTAGATATAGTCGGGCTCACCTCTACGCATGGCTTGGGCTCTGGAACCAGTCTCCTGGAGAGGGGCTGGACTCTGTCTCAGTCTGGAGTTGCCCCTGGTGAGAGGCGGCGGGCTGGGGTGGGTATTCTAATATCCCCTCGGCTTGCTGCCGGTACGTTGGGGTTTTTCCCAGTGGACGAGAGGGTTTGTTCCCTGCGCCTTAGGGTCGGGGAACGGGTCCTGACTGTCATCTGCGCTTATGCGCCCAGTGGCAGTTCAGAGTACCCAGCCTTCTTAGAGTCCCTGGGGGGGGGGGTGCTGCTGGAGGGTGCTCCACCTGGAGACTCTGTTGTCCTGCTGGGAGACTTCAATGCTCACGTGGGTAACGACAGCGAGACCTGGAGGGGCGTGATTGGGAGGAACGGCCTCCCTGATCTGAACCCGAGCAGTGCTTTGTTATTGGACTTCTGTGCTAATCACAGTTTGGCCATAACGAACACCCTGTTCGAACATAAGAGTGTCCATAAGTGCACGTGGCACCAGGACGCTCTAGGCCGTAGGTCGATGATCGATTTTGTAATCGTATCAGCAGACCTGCGACCATATGTTCTGGACACTCGGGTAAAGAGAGGGGCTGAGCTGTCAACTGATCACCACCTGGTGGTGAGTTGGATCAGGTGGCGGGGGAGGACGCTGGACAGACCTGGTGCACCTAAACGCGTAGTGAGGGTGTGCTGGGAACGTCTAGCAGAGGCCCCAGTCCGCGAGATCTTCAACGCACACCTCCGGCAGAGCTTCAACAGCATTCCGAGGGAGACTGGGGACATTGAGTCCGAATGGACCATGTTCAGCGTCTCCATTGCCGAAGCTGCTGCATTGAGCTGCGGCCGCAAGGTGGTTGGTGCCTGCCGTGGTGGTAATCCCCGAACCAAATGGTGGACACCAGAGGTGAAGGGAGCCACCAGGCTGAAGAAGGAGTCCTATCGGGCTTGGTTAGCCTGTGGGACTCCGGAGGCAGCCGACAGGTATCGACAGGCCAAGCGGAATGCGGCTCGGGCAATGGCTGAAGCAAAAACTCGGGTGTGGGAGGAGTTCGGAGAGGCCATGGAAAAAGACTTTCGGACTGCCTCGAAGAGATTCTGGCAAACCGTCAGACGTCTCAGGAGGGGAAAGCGGTGCTCTACCTGCACTGTGTATAGTGCTGGCGGAGCGCTGCTGACGTCGACTGAGAAAATTGTCAGGCGGTAGAAGGAATTCTTCGAGGACCTCCTTAATCCCACTGACACGTCTTCCGAGGAGGAAGCAGAGTCTGGGGATGAGGGGAATGACCCACCAATTTCCGGGGGCGAGGTCACTGAGGCAGTTAAACAACTCCTTGGTGGCAGAGCCCCTGGTGTTGATGAGGTCCGCCCCGAGTTCCTGAAGGCTCTGGACGTTGTAGGGCTGTCCTGGTTGACACGCCTCTGCAATGTTGCGTGGAGATCAGGGGCAGTACCTGTGGACTGGCAGACCGGGGTGGTGGTCCCCATCTTTAAGAAGGGGGACCGGAGGGTGTGTTCCAACTACAGGGGGATCACACTCCTCAGCCTCCCTGGGAAAGTCTATGCCAGGGTGCTGGAAAGGAGAGTTCGTCCGTTAGTCAAACTTCGGATACAGGAGGAACAATGCGGTTTTCGTCCTGGTCGCGGAACACCGGACCAGCTCTTTATCCTCTCGAGGATACTTGAGGGTGCATGGGAGTTTGCCCAACCAGTCTACATGTGTTTTGTGGACTTGGAGAAGGCATTCGACCGTGTCCCTCGGGGTGTCCTGTGGGAGGTGTTGCGGGAATATGGGGTGTCTGGCCCATTGCTACGGGCCATTCGATCCCTATACAACCGTTGCAAGAGCTTGGTTCGCATTGCCGGCAATAAGTCGGACTCGTTCCCGGTGGGTGATGGGCTCCGCCAGGGCTGCCCTTTGTCTCCGGTTCTGTTCATAATTTTTATGGACAGAATTTCTAGGCGCAGCCAAGTGGCGGAGGGCTTTCGCTTTGGTGGCCTCAGAATCTCATCTCTGATTTTTGCAGATGATGTGGTTCTGTTGGCTTCATCGGGTGAGGGCCTCCAGCTCGCACTGGAATGGTTCGCAGCCGAGTGCGAAGCAGCGGGAATGAGGATCAGCACCTCCAAATCTGAGGCCATGGTTCTCAGCCGGAAAAGGGTGGAGTGCCCACTCCGGGTCGGGGATGAGTTCCTGCCCCAAGTGGAGGAGTTCAAGTATCTCGGGGTCTTGTTCGCGAGTGATGGGAGAAGGGAGCCGGAGATCGACAGACGGATTGGGGCTGCAGCTGCAGTAATGCGGACGCTGCACCGGTCCGTCGTGGTGAAGAGGGAGCTGAGTGTAAAAGCGAAGCTCTCAATTTACCGGTCGATCTACGTCCCTACCCTCACCTATGGCCACGAGCTGTGGGTAGTGACCGAAAGAACGAGATCGCGGATACAAGCGGCAGAAATGAGCTTCCTCCGAAGGGTGGCTGGCCTCTTCCTTAGAGATAGGGTGAGAAGTTCGGCCATCCGGGAGGGGCTCAGAGTAGAGCAGCTGCTGCTCCACATCGAAAGGAGCCAGCTGAGGTGGTTCGGGCATCTGACAAGGATGCCCCCTGGGCGCCTCCTGGGTGAGGTGTTCCAGGCATGTCCCACCGGGAGGAGGCCCCGGGGCAGACCCAGGACACGTTGGAGAGATTATATCTCTCGGCTGGCCTGGGAACGCCTTGGTATTCCCCCGGATAAGCTGGAGGAGGTGGCTGGGGAGAGGGAGGTCTGGGCCTCTTTGCTTAGGCTGCTGCCCCCGCGACCCGGCCCTGGATAAAGCGGATGAAGATGGATGGATGGATGGATGGATGGATGGATGGATGGATGGATGGATGGATTAATAAAATGATTAAAAAGCAGAGCTCAGAGTGGTAGAATGGTCAAACATGGATCCACGGGTGGTTCAACTGCATTTGGTGACGTGACTAAAGCAAATCTTTCAAATAATCCCACCATCAACGGGATGTTGTCTCCTTTACTACGGTTACTTTACTTGGTCACCGTGTGAATTTCTTTGAAATGAACCAAATTCTTTTATTTGTTGGTTGTTGCATATTTAACCTCTACAGTCAGGAAAGGAGGAGATGAGGCCTCAACAATGTTGGGTTGTAGCTGTGGTTCAGGTTAGAGTGAGTGTCCATGGAATAAATGTAAGTCAGTGAACTGGAAACATGACCGTGTTAAACTTTGTTTTCCTTTTTATAATGAGTCTAATCAAAGGTGCACAGAAGTATCTCCACTTTGACTTTTCTATGTCACCATCAGAGCTTCTGCACAGTGTGGAGAAAGATCCAGAAGCAGAGCTGGACTGCAGACAACCAGTCAGAGCAGCTGTGTACAAAGTAAGACTGAACATCTGTCTGCTGATGGACTCATTTCTGAAAACTGGACTTCTTGTGTTGTTCAGACATTGAAGAGTCTTCTTTCTCTTTAGTCTCATTGTTTTTCTTTCTTTCAGCAGATGTTGGTCTGCAGGGGGTTTTAGATGAACATAAGATCAGTCTGAGGAGGAGATGTGAACGTGTGACTGAAGGAAGTGATGAAACAGGAAGTAGAACCCTCCTCAACAGGATCTACACTGAGCTCTACATCACAGAGGGACAGAGTGAAGAGGTTCATACCCAACATGAGGTGAGGCAGCTGGAGACAGCTTCCAAGATGGACGCCCTCCATGACGCTCCAATCAGGTGCCAGGACATCTTTAAAGCCTTACCTGACCAACAGAGACCCATCAGAGTGGTTCTGACCAACGGCGTGGCTGGTGTTGGAAAAACCTTCTCAGTGCAGAAGTTCACTCTGGACTGGGCAGAGGGCTTGGAGAACCAACATGTCAGTGTGGTGGTTCTGCTTTCATTCAGGGAGCTGAACCTGATCAGAGATGATCAGTACAGTCTTCTGAAGCTGCTCCATATTTTCCATCCAACATTACAGAAGGTCACAGCAGAGAAGCTGGCTGTCTCTCAGCTTTTGTTCATCTTTGACGGCCTGGATGAAAGCAGACTTTCATTGGATTTCACCAACAGGAAGCTGCTGTCTGATGTCACACAGAAGTCATCAGTCAGCCAGCTGCTGACAAACCTCATCCAGGGGAATCTGCTTCCCTCGGCTCGCGTCTGGATAACTTCCCGACCTGCAGCAGCCAATCAGATCCCTCCTACATGTGTTGACAGGCTAACAGAAGTACGAGGCTTCACTGATGCCCAGAAGGAGGAGTACTTCAGGAGGAGATTCAGTGATGAAGAGCTGTCCAGCAGAATCATCTCCCACATGAAGACATCCAGGAGCCTCCACATCATGTGTAGTATCCCAGTCTTCTGCTGGATCACTGCTACAGTTCTGGAGCACATGTTGACTACAGAGCAGAGAGGAGAGCTGCCCAAGACCCTGACTGACATGTACTCACACTTCCTGCTGGTTCAGACAAAGAAGAAGAAGAACAAGTACCATGAGGGACGTGAGACGAGTTCACAGGAGCTGACGAAGGCTGATAGGAAAGTTCTTCTGAAGCTGGGGAGGCTGGCGTTTGAACACCTGGAGAAAGGAAACATCATGTTCTACCAAGAAGACCTGGAGCAGTGTGGTCTGGATGTGACAGAGGCCTCGGTGTACTCAGGAGTTTGTACAGAGATCTTCAAAAGAGAGTGTGTGATCTTCCAGAAAGCAGTCTACTGCTTTGTTCATCTGAGCATTCAGGAGTTTCTGGCTGCTGTCTACATGTTCCACTGTCACTCCAACAGGAAGACAGAGGTGGTAGAAGGTTTTCTAGGGAATTTCCGAGAAGAATACAAAAACAGATATTTTTTTAAGAACAGCTTCACATCAATGGATGTCTTTTTGACTAAAGTCATGGAGAAATCCCTCGAGAGTAAAAATGGCCACCTGGACCTGTTTGTTCGCTTCCTTCATGGCCTCTGTCTGGAGTCCAACCAGAGACTCTTAGTAGGTCTGCTGGGTCAGACAGAGATCAGTCCAGGAACCATCCAGAGAGTCATCAACAACCTGAAGGAGATGAACAGATATGAAATCTCTCCTGACAGAAGCATCAACATCTTCCACTGTCTGATGGAGATGAACCACCTCTCATTATTTCAGGAGATCCAAGAGTTCCTGAAGTCAGAGAACAGATCAGAGAAGGAACTCTCTGAGATCCAGTGCTCAGCTCTGGCCTTCATGCTGCAGATGTCAGAGGAGGTTCTGGATGAGTTGGACCTGCTGAAGTACAAAACATCAAAGCGGGGACGACAGAGACTGATTCCAGCTGTGAGGAACTGCAGAAAGGCTGGGTGAGTCCAGATGTGATCATTAACATCATTGATCAGTGTAGGTTAGTAGTTTAATGTTGAAAATAAAATCAGATTGTAACCACAAAGTGTTTGTGTCCGTACGCTGCAACCTTCCACACCATTCCTTTATTGTACAGACTCAGCAGCAGCTCCATGGATCCCAAATCCAAGAGTGGAGAACAGATTTGAAGTGTGTCACATCCATGCAGTCACAGCTGTTTCCACCATGTTTCCACTGATATTAATCCTGTTCAATGACACGTTTCATATCAGTGAATATGTTCTTTAGGACGTCCACTGACATGTTTAAGTGTCCTGCTGGAAATCACTCAAATTATCCATGAAATCCATGAAAAATCCTTTTAGTGTTTCTAACTTCACCCTCTGTCCTCTCTCTCTCTCCATCCTCCTCACTGCTTCTTTCACTGATAATCACACAAACATCGTATTCAGCTACAAAATAACACAATAATATCATCTGATGATCATTATTATAAGAGCAGGATCCATATTTGATATCAGAGTAACACACTGCTTGGTTATGTGCAGTCATCATCAGTGACTGTGGGTCAAACAGAAGCTCTCTGATTGGTTGCTGACCTTGGTCACCTGTCCACTCTCACCTGTTCGTGTTTGCTCTCTCTTTGCTGTCTCCATCCTCTCTCTCCTTTCTCTCCCTCTCTGTCTTTGTACCGTCACTCAGGTCCAATGGAAACAGTGACATTTACAAACCAATCAAAGACAAACTGATCCATGTCAGGTTATAACAATATTCAAAGTGAATACAGGCTGCTGCTGGACACAGACAGGTAACATCATTTTGACTTGCTGTCACCTGGATCTGGACTCATAAACACTGAAGCCCTGAACAGGAATACAAATCATTTTCTGCCAACTAGCGACACAGCAGCAGATAATGGCTCAGAAAGCTAAAATGAGCCAATCATTTCTGTGTTTAGTTCCCCTGAAATCAGATCTGATATCAGCAGCTCTGAGTTCATTCATCATTATTGTCCAGTGATGAGATTTCTGCTCCGTTTGGTAACAGTCAGCCAGAGGTGGGCGGTAACGAGTTACATTTACTTGATTACGTTTTTGAAAAAAATGTACTTTTAAAGTACCTTTTTTGCACGATACTTTTTACTTTTACTTGAGTACATTTGTGAAGAAGAAACGGTACTTTTACTCCGCTACATTTGCAAAATTCGACTCGTTACTTTAAAAAAAAAAAATTAGTTTAACGCATTAGATAACATGGCGCCAGTGGAGTTTCCGGTAACTTTTTTACCAATGAGATGTGGCCGTGCAGTCACATGACCAGTTTGAAACTGTGGCGGGCAGAGCGGCTCAAGCGTTTCAAAGTAGCAGACACCCAGTAAGAAGAAACATGAAAAATGGCAGAGTCTACGCTAGAGCTGAAGAGGATGAACAGCCTTGGCCTCATATACAAAGAATGTTTCGCTTAAAAGCAGTACAAAAGAACAACTATGTCTTCAGCGTCGGTGTCTTCAGTGAGAGCCAAAACAACTCAACTCGTGTAACCTGAGGAAACGGTAAGTTTTCTGTAAATATCTTTTTAGCTGTGGTTAGCTGGATTTCAGTCTTATGTTACAGCAGCTGTGTCGAGCTCGAGCTGCGAGTCATATTTTCGGCGCTACGTTGTAGTGAGATAAGTTTGTGGGTGTTTTGTGCAGCTTCTGCTGTCCCTTTAACTGCTCGCTGGTTAGCTAGCGTGAGCTATAAGCTAACAGCTAGCCTGGTTAATGACGCTAGAGTTCCATGCACATGCAAACAGCTCGTCTCTACTGCTTTAACTGTTAAAACATAAGGCAATACTGAGGGTGACAGGGTTTATTATGTGAAACAGCAGCTTGTTTAGTTTAATTAAGCCGGGCAAACACTGCGATTTTATTTTATTTTATTTATACTTTATTTTATTTTTTCAGTCGCGTTATTCAGCTCCTGCTCAAACTGTACAATTAAATCGCAGAGGTTAGAAGTTCATAGGTCACGATGCAGGGTCTCACACTATACGGCCTGATGCTCTGATGCGACCTGAGTGCTCAAACTGTGCGTCCATAACATGAAGCTTATCATACAAAATCTGTCCCTCGCTCTCCCTCTTTGTGTCTTTCACTCACTCACTCACTCACTCACTCACTCACTCACTCACTCACACAGACACGCACACACACCGTCAACTTTGCTAAATTACTAATGGAAAACATTGACCAGGCAGCTGTGATTGAGCAGCAATGTCCATCCAACTCTTTTCATGGTTGTTGTAGTCGTGATAATTTTGTGAGGCCACATTGAAAAGGCTCGGATACGGAAGCGTAGAGCTGCCTCATGTTAGTACAATATACCTTTCACGTTTGAACAATATAATATCACCTTCGTACAATATACATATTGTTCAAAAGTGAAAGGTATATTGCACGAACATGAAACGTATATTGTTATGACAATAAACTTTTCACGTTGTAACGTGATATAGCTCTATTTTTCTTTTGCCTGGGTGGCAGCTCTACGCTTACGTACTCAGATGAGCTTGCCTCATCCTACAAGTTGTGCCTCCATCTCTTGTGTTCAGATCACACGCTGCACTGGCGTGCTGCTCCACCGGCGTGCTGCTCCACCTTTTCTCTTTGATTTCTGTGTTTGTGCGTGCGCAGTGTGAGAGGCTGCGTTGAGGGGCAACAGGATTTCAAACAGGTTTGATTATCTTGCGACCATACGATTGATGATTGGGAGCTGGTCGTGAGGTGTTAACTGCTTTTTGTTACCCCATGTATACTACACGATGCATACACGATTAAGGCAAAACTCGGACCGATCCCCAAAACGGTTGCGCGACTGAAATCGGCTCAAAATGGGCCAAAAATCGCACAGTGTATGGCCAGCTTTTGGAGGCTAGCTCCAAACAAACATCTGCAGCTTGGCAGTGTATACAGCACTATAATGAGCAGACCTAATTCTTTTGAAAACCTTACATCTTTCCACAGGTCTCCACTTCATCAGACATCACCTAGACACAGAGCTGGATGAGGCCAGCACAAACAGCGGCCTATTCGACGAAGATGATGGATCCATGGGGTCAGGAAAGCCAGAAGCAGGGGAGCTGGAGAGGTACCTTTCATGTCCATTCACTGGAAGTGTGGATCTATTGCATGGCTTTCGTCACATCAAGAAGCTGTCGATCAAAGTCAATACAGCTCTTCCTGCATCTGGAGCTTGTGAAGGACTTCTTAGTCATGCAGGACTCATGTTCACTGCTAAACAGTTACAGCTTCACAGCAAGAACCTTGAGAGCAAACTGCTGCTGAAGCTTAACTGTTATGACATGCACAGGTTCTTTCTCTTCAGCACCCTCTGCTGGTCATAGTGGGAATACTCACCAGCTTATATTTTGGTAGGGTTTTTCTGTGTTCCTGTGGGTAGAGGAAACAGGAAGCTGGTCGCTTGTTAGCCTGCAGAATATGTTGTTGCTCTTTAAAACGTTTCTGCCTTGGAGAGTTATTGCTTGTGAGTATTAATGTACAACATGTTTACAAGTTTATTTGGTGCATTTCTATTACAGAGATTTGTTTAGAAACCAGTTATTTCATCTGCTATGTTTATCTTTGAGGAAGCTAAACTCGCTAAGTTGTATTGTGATCAATACTGAGTCGCTGTTGATTACACATACTATATAACAGTATAGTTCATATCCTAGAAGTGTGAGTAAAAAGGAAAAGACATCTTGTAACATTTACTTTGTGTTTGTTTTTAGTTTTACGGGAAGAAAAGGATGTCAATTCAAGGTTCAAGGTTCAAGGTTCTTTATTTGTCACATGCATAGTTATACAAGTATAACTATATATATATAGTATATACATTGGGTTATTGACAATATACAATTATTGAACTACTGACGAAGTAAAAAGCCTTAAACTTACTTCCGCCTCCAATGTTCATTGAAACCGTTAGCTGTCTGTCAAGTTGGGCAAAGGGACGCACAATAAGGACAGAGCAGTAAAAAAGCAGCTTCTCAGCAGGCCGAGATAATCAAAGACAGCAACCTCATCTGCCAGCACGTCTCATCTCTACTACTGCTTACTCTCGCCACACAGCAGCATTGTGAGATGGAGGACACACAAGCCACAAAAGAAATAACGCAGCTGTCGGCTCTAGAGACCAGGTCAGTGGCCTCTATAGCATCTAGTGGATCATCAGCCAGTCGAGCCGCTGCTGCAGCTCATGCTAAACTGGAGGCAGCTTGCGCACGAGCCGATTATGCCAAAATAGAGTCAGAAATGATGATTGAGAAGGCTCGCATAGAAGCCAGATTGAACACTTTACAGTATGAAAAGGAGGTAGCAGCAGCTATGGCTGAAGCCATCATCCTTGAGGTTGCAGGAGAGGACTCTGTCAAAACTGAAAGGAAACCAGCCTTTGAAGAGACTGCTGAAAGGACACTCCAGTATGTGGAGCAGCATCTACAGCCAACCGAGAGCGCTAAACCAGAGGCAGAGCATAGAGAGTCAACTGTTCATGAGCTGAAGCCCACGATTCCACCCAGGCAAAGCTTTGGTACTCCATATGTTGAATCTCACTTGTTCAAAATGAGAAACAAAGCCATTCCATCATCAGGGCTATCTCAGGAACCAAAGTCTGGTAATTACCCCCACTCAACACCGCACCCACCAGAGAGCACAAGGGAAAGGTCGCCTGATCGAGTCGCACCACCACTCCTACCAGATGGCAGTGCTCAGGTGGGTGATATAGCAAGGTACTTGGCACGGAGGGATCTTATTAATGCTGGTCTCACAAAGTTTGATGACTGCCCTGAAAATTACTGGGCATGGAAATCTTCCTTTCTGAATGCAATCAGTGGACTAAAACTCAGCCCTAGTGAAGAGTTGGACCTCCTTTTTAAGTGGCTGGGGCACGACTCGGCACGGCATGTGAAAAGAATAAAGACGGTGCATGTCTGTCGTCCTGAAGTTGGACTGGACAAAGCCTGGGAACGCTTGGAGGAATGTTTTGGCTCTCCAGAGATAATTGAAAAAACACTGTTCGACAGGCTTACAAACTTCCCAAAGGTCAGCAGCAAGGATCCTGTGAAGCTGAGAGAGCTTAGTGACCTGCTGCAAGAGGTTGAGGCAGCAAAATCAGAGGGTTATCTCCCAGGGCTAAGCTATCTTGACTCTGCACGTGGTGTCGCTCCAATTGTGGACAAGTTACCTTTGTGGACACTAAGTAGGTCACATCTAAGTAAAAGGAGGATCTCAGCTTTGTGATCGAGTGGGGGGATGAGATGGGCTATTGGCCTTAGATGAGCATGTTCTGCTGCCACCTCAGGGGTAGGTATCTCAGCTCTGTTACTCGGAATGTTATCACATTCAATTATTGTCGGCAGCGTGACTGATGTGGCTCCATCTAGTGAATCCACTACAAAGCCTGTAGCTCTTCTACCCATCATTTCTGTCGTTCCCGCACATGTACGAATTGTAAATGGAGACTCCTCCTCCTCCTCCCCTCTATGCCATAAACATCAAAAAACTCTGACCTGGCAAGTGACCGATTACTCTGATCATCGAGCACGACATAAGCCTTTGTCACTCGCTCTGGCTGCGCTTTTGGGAAAACCTTTACCAACCAGATCTTAGAACAGGATCTTCCTCTCTGAGCCTCTTCACATACTTCGGTACAAGTCGATGTTATAGCAGGCTGAGTAGTCTCTTCTGTGCCCTCCCCGCCATGACCAAAGAGGAGGTGGTCCTGGATGAAGGGCAGAGATATGATTCCTGCTTTCACATTCTGTACACTTGATTGTTGTGTTACAGTTCTTGGCCATGTGACTAGTGGAAGAACAGCATCTAAAACAGAGTCAACAGTTTGAGTCTATAATCCAAAAAGGGCAGTGCAGTGATACGGCGACCTCTCCTCGCGATGACAGTGCAGTAACAATCCACAACAACTCCTTGTGCCGGCTCCTTCTCCGATCCCTGAATCCTGGAGGCAGATGAGAAAAAACACACGCACAATAACGAAAACGTTCTCTCCTTCACAAACCGGGTATGCTAATCACGACTACGCTACCCGATTTAGTTCAACATTCCAGCGTTGGTTGTGACTCAACCGCCCCGTTAAATAAGTCTGCTTCAGATTAGTTGTAGCCGGCGAAGTGATTACGCACAGGTGCAATGATTCTAGCTCAGGACACTCCCCTCCGGTCAACTGCCGTTCCGTGCCATGGCTTCCGGAAGTACATGTTCCAGCAGAAAAACACATGCACAGGATGGAGAGGAGAACACGACACAGTACACACAAACACCACAAAAAATTGGCAAGACGATCGGTGAGGACCGTCTAGCCGTGACACAAACTGTTCCAAGAGGTCATGAAGAGAGAGATGTTCATAGATAACAGCAACAGCTGGGTAGCGCCACTTCCATTTAAGGGACCTCGCCAGTGGCTGCCCGACAATTGCGACCAGGCCGTCAAACGCTTATCCTCTCTTCAGTGCACCCTTGAAAAAAGGCCTGAAATGAAGAGGCATTTTTTTCCTTTCATGCAGAACATATTTGATCGTGACCATGCTTAACTGGCTCCTCCACTTGAGGTGGACAAGGAGTGCTGGTACTTACCTACGTTTGGGGTGTACCATCCTCAGAAGCCGAATCAGATCAGGGTTGTGTTTGACTCAAGTGCAAAGTGCCATGGCGTCTCTCTCAATGATGTTCTCCTCTCTGGACCTGACCTCAATAATGGCTTATTGGGAGTATTGTTGCGGTTCAGACGTGAAACTGTTGCAGTAACTGCTGACATTGAACAGATGTTTCACAGTTTCATTGTAAGAGAGGACCATCCAAACTATTTGCGCTTCCTCTGGCATGAAGACAACAATCCTGCCAATGACATCTGTGAGTATCAAATGAAGGTTCACGTGTTTGGCAACAGTCCCTCACCATCCGTAGCTATATATGGCCTTGGATGTGCAGCAGCTCATGGTGAAGAGGAATTCGGATCAGATGCACGACGCTTCGTTGAGAGGGAGTTCTACGTTGATGATGCGCTTATGTTAAGGACCACAGCCAGTGAAGCTATTGATCTAATGAACAGAGCACAGGAAATGCTTGCCACATCTAACCTTCACCTGCATAAAATAGCATCAAACAGCTCTGAGGTTCTTGATGCGTTTTCTCCAGATGACCGTGCAAAGGGGCTTAAGGAGCTAAATCTGGAGACTGATGTGACACCTACACAGCGAAGTCTTGGTCTGATATGGGACCTAAAGAAAGACGCCTTTACCTTTCGAGTAGCAGAGACAGTGAAGCCCTTTACAAAGAGAGGTGTCTTAGCTACAATCAATGGTCTTTTTGATCCCTTAGGATTTGCTTCACCGGTTACAATCCAGGGAAATATGCTGCTGAGAGAACTTTCAAGTGAGGCCCTAGACTGGGACACTCCACTGCCTAGAGAAAGGGAGGCCGAGTGGGATACATGGAAAGAATCTCTTGTCGAGCTCAAGAATGTACATATTCCAAGAACCTACGCTTCTGCTACGATGTCAACAGCAATCAGAAAAGAGTTACACATCTTTTCAGATGCCTCCACTAAAGCCATTGCAGCAGTTGCTTTCCTGAAGACCACTGGTGAAAATCAGAACCATCAGGTGGGCTTCATTCTAGGGAAAGCAAAATTGGCCCCACAATCTGCTCATACAATTCCAAGACTGGAATTGGGAGCTGCTGTGTTAGCTGCAGAGCTTGCCGAAGTCATCACAAGTGAACTGGACCTAAATCTTGAGGCAGTTGAATTCTACACAGACAGTCGTGTGGTTTTAGGCTATATAAGCAACCAGACGAAGAGGTTCTATGTATATGTGGCAACAGGGTGCAGCGAATCAGGAGGATTTCAGAACCAAAACAATGGCACTATGTCCCTACGAGCTCTAACCCTGCTGACATAGACAGACGCTCTGTGCCTGCTGCCATGCTTGGTGACAGTGCCTGGCTTAAAGGACCTGCCTTCTTGTTACAAGCTAGTGTTACAAGAGAAGCTGAAACCTATGACCTTGTGGACCCCGAGTTGGATGATGAAATACGTAGCTTTGTCACTCACACGAGTAATGATGGGTCTCTGCTTGGATCGCAAAGGTTCAGACATTTTTCCTCTTTGAAGAAACTCCTCAAGGCCCTGAGCTTGCTCATTCATATTGCAAAGCTCTTCAAGAGCAAAGGTGAAGGTCCCTCTTGCCGTTCATGGCATCATTGCAAACAGTCTCGCACAGCAGAGGAACTGACAAAGGCTGAGATTGTCGTCATCAAAAGTGTGCAGAAGGAAATGTTTGAGGAGGAACGTGCCTGTATTGCCAATGGTAAAGACATACCAAAACACAGCTCTTTACAAAAACTCAGTCCCTACTGTGATGATGAAGGACTCTTGAGGATAGGTGGAAGGCTCAAGCACGCCAACATCGACTACAAGGAGAAACATCCTCTCATTATTCCAGGTGGTAGCCACGTTGCCAAGTTGATAGTAGAACACCATCACCAGCGAGTAATGCATCAGGGACGGGTGTTCAGAGAAGGTGCAGTCCGTACTGCTGGATATTGGATTACAGGAGCAAGGAGGCTAATCAAACAGATTATCCACAACTGTATCACCTGCAACAGACTTAGGAAGAGAGCAACTGAGCAAAAAATGGCAGATCTGCCTTCTGATCGTATCAGCACCGAACCTCCTTTCACCTTCGTGGGTTTGGATGTATTTGGCCCTTGGTCTGTGGTCACAAGGCGCACAAGAGGAGGCCAGGCAAATAGCAGAAGGTGGGCTGTTCTTTTTATGTGTCTTAGCACACATGCTGTGCACATTGAACTGATTGAGTCGATGGATGCATCAAATTTCATCAATTCCCTGCGTCAATTCTTCAGTTTGAGAGGGCCTGTTAAGCAGATTCGATCCGATTGTGGGACTAATTTCGTTGGTGCTTGCCGGGAGCTAGGTTTCACACTGACAGAGACCGACATGTCAAGCATTAAAACATACCTGGGAGGAGAGGGATGCACCTGAATCTTTAATCCACCTCATATGGGAGGAAGCTGGGAACGTATTATAGGGTTGTCCCGATGTATCCTGGATGCAATGCTTCTCCAAACCACGCACTCTCACTTGACACATGAGGTGCTTTCCACTCTAATGGCAGAGGTAACAGCCATCATTAATGCTAGACCTTTGTCTCCTATCACAACAGATCCTGACACACCCTTCCTGTTGACGCCTTCCATGCTTCTCACTCAGAAGGTGTGCACTCCTCTCCCCCCTCCGGGAAGTTTTATTGAGAAAGATCTCCATCGACAGCAGTGGAGGCAAGTTCAACACCTTGCAAACACATTTTGGACCAGATGGAGACAGGAGTACTTAGGGACACTGCAAAGCCGGAACAAGTGGCAACGTAACCATGCAAACCTCAAGGTGGGAGATTTGGTGCTCATCAAAGACGCACAAGTGAGGCGTAATGAATGGCCAATGGGACTTGTCAACCAGATCTTCCCGGATAAGGATGGCAGGGTCAGGAAGATTAAAGTGAGGGTCTCAAGAAATGTAACTATTAATACTTACCTGAGACATGTGTCAGAGACAGTGTTATTAATGTCCCCAAAGGATTGAGAAGTATGTGTGTCATGATGGTAAACATTGTATTCAGATATAATCTGTAAAATCTTGCAGTTTATGATGTTTCAGTTGGTTCATAATGGTATTTTACAATACCAGACAGGGAGTGTTATGACATGCACAGGTTCTTTCTCTTCAGCACCCTCTGCTGGTCATAGTGGGAATACTCACCAGCTTATATTTTGGTAGGGTTTTTCTGTGTTCCTGTGGGTAGAGGAAACAGGAAGCTGGTCGCTTGTTAGCCTGCAGAATATGTTGTTGCTCTTTAAAACGTTTCTGCCTTGGAGAGTTATTGCTTGTGAGTATTAATGTACAACATGTTTACAAGTTTATTTGGTGCATTTCTATTACAGAGATTTGTTTAGAAACCAGTTATTTCATCTGCTATGTTTATCTTTGAGGAAGCTAAACTCGCTAAGTTGCATTGTGATCAATACTGAGTCGCTGTTGATTATACATACTATATAACAGTATAGTTCATATCCTAGAAGTGTGAGTAAAAAGGAAAAGACATCTTGTAACATTTACTTTGTGTTTGTTTTTAGTTTTACGGGAAGAAAAGGATGTCAATTATTGAACTACTGACGAAGTAAAAAGCCTTAAACTTACTTCCGCCTCCAATGTTCATTGAAACCGTTAGCTGTCTGTCAAGTTGGGCAAAGGGACGCACAATAAGGACAGAACATTAACCATCACCTCACTGAGTGAAGAAATGGCACAATTTTGCTAAAAATGCAGAAATAAATGCACACCCATGCAATTTATGGTAAACTGAGCTGCCTTGTATGGACATATGTTGAAGATGCCTCGCTCTGTTTTCTCTGAGGCTGTTGTGCCATTTGGAGCAAAAATTAATATAAAGTTTACAGCATATCTTGTCACTGGAAATTGTTTGCACTGTTTATATAATTATATTATATACTGTAGGTATTGGTGAAAAAAGCTTTATGTTGTGAAAAACTGAAATCTGGAAATTAGAATTGTTGTGCCTTATTTTGATGTCTTTACATATATTCCTTTTGAAAATAGTAACATTTGTATATTTATTAATTTTTGTTTGTCTGATAACATTTATTTAATAAATAAATCAGACATTTAAAACAGTAACTCGCTACTTGAGTAGTCTTTTCGCCAAGTACTTTTTTACTCTTACTTGAGTAACTTTTTTGACGACTACTTTTCACTTTTACTTGAGTAATAATATTTTAAAGTAATGCTACTCTTACTTGAGTAAAATTTTTGGATACTCAACCCACCTCTGCAGTCAGCAGATTTTTCCTGCGTGTGGACGTGAACAGTCGTACCTGACAGCAGCAGGTAGCAAACAGAGATCATCTTTCCAGCTGGAACTCTTCACTGAGCTGAACTCATTCAAAATGTTCTGGAGTCAGATTCAAAATAGGAAACAGTCCAAATGTGTGTCTTCACTCTGACTCTGGATCAGATCTCACTGACAGACTGTCGACATTATGGAAGCCTAAATGTGACACCATCTTCCTCCTTCATATGCAGATTAAAGCCAAACAAAGATTCTCATTAAAAGTCTGCAGGTCTGTATTCTCTCTCAAGTGATGTATTCTTTCTACCTGTCTAAGCGACACACACACAGCATACACCCCTAGTTATACACAGACATCTATGGGTGCACTAAGGTTCGTTACATGGAATATAAATGGAGCTGGCTCCAGAGAAAAGAGGTTATAAATACTTAACCAACTCAAAAAACTACAGGCAGATGTCCTTTTACAAGAGACCCACGGACATCTTAGAGGCTCGAATGAACTTAAAACACCTGAGTTTCCTAATGTGTTCTCAGCTTGTTATAATTCTATACAAAGGGGAGTAGCAATTTTAATACATAAAAATATTAATTTCACAGTACTCGATACAGTTATAGATCCAGAGGGCAGATTCTTAATCATCAAACTATCTATACGTGATAAAAACATATGTATTGTAAGTGTATATGGTCCAAATGTTGATGATCCCTCATTCTTTCACGGTTTTTTCAGTGCACTCTCTGAACTAGTGATGTTCGATTCGTGAACGATTCGTTCAGTACTCGAGAATCACTTTACTGACTCGTGAATCATGATTCACAAGCCCAACTGACTCACTGACTCATCCCTGTTGCTGTTAGCAAACTAATCCCATTAGTAGAAATATATCTAGCTTATAATTAAAATTGTGGGGGGGGAAACAACAGCCAGTTTCGTAACAAAAGCATTTCTGCCCTGAACTGGAAGAAAAAACCCTGAGTAGAAGCTCACATCAAGAAAATAGCTCCTCGGTGCTATTTTCACTCAGGACTCGCTCAACCCCTCCCTCCTGTGCTGAATCATAGAGCGAACGAATCACTCACTCACTCACTCACTCACTAACCCCCTCCCTCCTGTGCTGAATCAAAGAGCGAACGAATCACTCAGGACTCACTAACCCCCTCCCTCCTGTGCTGAATCAAAGAGCGAGCGAACGAATCACTCACTCACTCACCCCCTCCCTCCTGTGCTGAATCATAGAGCGAGCGAACGAATCACTCACTCACCCCCTCCCTCCTGTGCTGAATCATAGAGCGAACGAACGAATCACTCACTCACCCCCTCCCTCCTGGCTCACAGCTTCTTCTTCTTCTTGGTTGGCAACCAATGTTAAGGCGCATTACCGAACCAATGTTAAGGCGCATTACCGCCCCCTGGCTCACAGCGCAGTGGACATTTAGATGAGAAAATATATATTTGACACACTTAAGGAAAATACAAATAAAATACAAATAAACAAAATAAATGTTTATTAAGCAATTTTGATAGGAAACTGCTTAATTTTAGAAATGTTTTTGCTCTTTTTTTCTCTATAAAATAGTTTGTTTGTTTTTTAATCATTCATCTTAGCAGTGGGATTTACATGAAAAGGGAAACAAATTAAGTTTGAGTGAAAATGTAAAATTTTTGCACTCTCTGGTCAACTGGCTCAGTGAATCAAATGACTCAAAAAAGCCGATTCACTTTGGTGAGTGACTCATTAACACTCGATTCAGTAAAAAGAATCAAATTTACCATCACTACTCTGAACACTTAGATGGCACACTTGTTCTTGGAGGCGACCTCAACCTTGGACTAAATGAAGAAACGGATAGGCTCAATACAGCAGGAACTCAGCGTAATTGGCAATCCACAAATATAATCAAACAGTATATGAGCGACTTTGGTCTTTGCGATGCATGGCGTTCCCTTCACCCCACCAGTAAGGAATATACTTTTTTCTCACGTCCATCACTCCTACTCTCGTCTGGATTATTTTTTGGTCAGCAGCTCACTGCTGAGCGACATTTCAGACACTGAGATTCACCCTATAGCTGTCAGCGATCATGCTCCTGTATCTTTAACACTAATGCACAAGAACAATACTACGCCAAGTAAAAACTGGAGATTTAATACATCACTGCTTAAAGATGAAGACTTTATTAAATATTTTAAAAAAGAGTGGACTTCATATTTAGACTATAATGACACTCCCGGAACATCAGCTTCTGTTCTGTGGGAAGCAGGGAAAGCTGTGATGAGAGGTAAAATAATTTCTTTCTCATCACATAAAAAGAAAAAAGAAAACAAAAATATTCAGGAATTAGAAAAAACCATCAAATCACTAGAAGAAGCCTACGCGTCCCACCAAGATCAGGAAACATTGAACAAAATACGCAAAACAAAACTAGAATTAAATGAGATAATTGATAAAAAACAAACAAACAAAATCCTTAGTACAAAGACTACGCTTACAAAATTATGAACATGGTAATAAATCCGGTCAATTTCTAGCAAACCAGCTAAAAATAAATAAAGAAAAAACAACTATATGTGCTGTTCAAGATTCATCTGGGAATACAATATATGAACCGAAACAAATAAACAACATTTTCAGGGATTTCTATAAAACGTTGTATTCACCACAATTAAACCCATCTAAAAAGGAAATTGATCAGTTTTTGGAAAACATAACGCTTCCAAAATTATTAGACACCCAAGCAATGGCACTGGATTCACCACTGACACCAGGTGAACTCCAGGAAGCCCTGATAAGTATGCCCAATAATAAGGCTCCAGGTCCAGACGGCTTTCCTGCAGAATTCTACAAAGAATTCTGGACGATTCTAGCACCAGTTTTCTACAGAACATTGTTGGAAATCAAAGAAAAGGGCAGACTTCCATCAAATATGAATTCTGCAAACATTAATCTCCTGCTAAAACCAGGCAAAGACCCTGTATATCCCTCAAGCTATCGTCCAATATCCCTTATAAATGTAGACCTTAAAATAATCTGCAAAGCTCTCTCAAAGAGATTAGAGAAAATAACCCCCCTCTTAATTCATCCTGACCAAACTGGTTTCATAAAAGGTAGGCACTCATCAACAAATACACGTAGATTACTTAATTTGATAGACTACTCATGCAGTAAAAACCTTGAAACTACAATATTTTCTTTAGATGCAGAAAAGGCGTTTGACAGAGTTAACTGGAAATTTATATTTGCAATTTTACACAAATTTGGTTTTGGATCCTCTTTCATTAACCGGTTAAAAATATTATATAATTCCCCAACAGCTTGTGTCAGAACAAATGACCAGACATCCTCCAGCTTCTGTCTCCTGAGTGGCACCAGGCAGGGATGCCCACTCTCCCCTTCACTGTTTGCAATTTTTATTGAACCACTAGCAGCAGCAATTAGACAGAATTCAGTATTTAAGGGCATAAAATGCAAGAATGTGGAACATAAAATCAGCCTTTATGCAGATGATGTGTTACTCTTTCTCCAAAATTCACAAACCAATATCTCTGGGGTGATTGAATTGATAAGCTCTTTTGCAAGAATATCAGATTACTCAATTAACTGGTCAAAATCTACAGTCCTTCCAATTAATTGCTCCCTCCATAATTCTTCTTCTACACCACTGCAATCGGGAAATATAAAATATTTAGGTATTAATGTTTCTCCCAAGCTTGCAGATCTAACTAAATTAAACCATATCCCACTTTTAAAGAAAGTAGAAGGTGATCTGGCTAGATGGAAATGTCTACCCATATCACTTATGGGAAGGGTTGCCGCTATAAAAATGATGGTTTTACCAAAAATAAATTATTTATTCTCAATGATCCCAACTAAACCGCCACAAGATTGGTTCAGATCTCTAGATTCATGTATGTCCAAATTCCTTTGGAAAAATAAACCCCCACGTATAAGCTTAAAAACACTACAAAAGACCAAGGATAAAGGAGGATTAGAACTACCTAACTTTCAGCACTACTTCTTAGCCAACAGGCTTCAGTTTATCTCAGGATGGCTAAAACATACCCTCTTAGATGAACCTTGGCTAGATGTAGAACAAGCACTTTGCAATAATCTAGAGATTTCAGATCTACCATTTATCAGCTCAAACATCCAACGACATGAATGCTTCAAAAGCATCAGCATCAGCTCTTCTCTGACAGCATGGTGGGAGTTTCTAAAATTGACGCAGTCTTCATTAATCCCATGCAAACGTACACCTATCTGGAACAACCCTGACATATTACAAAACAATAATATGATAAACTTTTCAGATTGGAGTGGTAAAGGAATCAAATATTTAGAACATATACTAGAAGGAACAGAATTTATTCCATTTGACAGACTAGTTACACAATATGGGATCAACAAGAAAAGATTTTTAGAATATCAACAAATTAAATCCATAGTAAAAAAGAAATTTAAACCGGGTCAAGTTGAACTAGAAATACCACCAAGTGTGGTTCAATTTCTTACTCTTAAAACCCCCAAACTACTATCCAAAATATACAGAATGCTTTCTAAAACAGATGAATCAATATCACTTCCTATTGCAAAATGGGAAGCGGATTTATCAGTTAACTTAGACCAAAACTTCTGGTCTCAGATTTGCTTAAAAACCTTTCATCTAATTAGAAATCCCAGTCTTCAATTAATTCAATACAAAATACTACATAGAGTGCACTATACAGGTCATCGGATGTTCAAGATGGGTTATATGTCTACCAACAACTGCTCACACTGTCAAACCAATACACCGGACAATTATATCCACGCTCTTTGGTTCTGTCCACCAGTTCAGAAGTTTTGGCGCGAGATATGTGAAGACTTATCAAAGTGTCTGAAATGTAACATTCCAACTTCCCCTTTAGTGTGTTTGTTGGGCAGCTTAGATAATGTCGCTACAGATAAGAATATAGCCCATATGGTTTTCACTGCCCTATGCATAGCCAAGAAAACAGTCCTCATGAACTGGAAAAATAAAAATAATCTTATTCTAACCAATATAGAAATTATCTAATAGATTACATTAGTCTCGATACAGCCTCTGCCACCACATCAGATCAATTGCTCTGGGTTCCCTTGATTAGCTCCATCACCTAGTGGGGGTGGAGGGTCATAGTTTGGTCCCACCGGGGTAGCGGTCATGGCCTATTAGGGGCTCTGTTGGCTCTTAGGTGATGGTTTCCTCGTGGCTGCGTGCAGCGGGGCTAGGGGAGGGTCTGTGCTGACGGACGTGGGTTACTGACCTGGTAGCCTGGCTGCCCCTGGGTGGGTCCAAGACAGGCGTGAGGTTCTGGGGGCGCTCCGTCTCTGGGCTGGGGCCCTGGCCGGTTGGTATGTTGCTGGGGTTGTGGGCGGGTGGGTGTATGGGGGCCCGGCCGTCGCGCAGGGTGCCACCGGTGCATCGAGCCACCTGGGGGGCTCTTCAACTGGTGGGGGAGGCTGTTACATCTTGCAGGAGGTCTCCTGTCTTCAGGAACTCATTCTGCAGGAGGGGGAGATACAGGAGAGGTGGAGGAAGATCTCAGCCTGGGCGTCTATTGTCTTGTGTAGTTTGGAAGATGAGTGCATGACGGGATGGGTGCAGTTTTCTCTGTGGTGGGATCAGGTGGGCCGTCCCGGGATCTGTGGGGCCGGGCGGCGCTGCTGTTCTGGTCCCCGGTCCGGATGGGCCTGGGTCCCCTTTCCCTGGCGGGTGTTGGAGTATGGGGGTGCCTACTGGGGTCAGCGGGGGAGCTGGCCCCAGGGAGGGGTCACTTGCCCCTCCCTTCCTTCCCTCCCCATCTCCAGCTGCCTCCCTCTTCCCGCTCCACCACAATCATCCACACATGCAGGGCCTTGGGGTAAAGGTGTGTCACCAAGGTGCATGGGAGGCATCCCCCCCTCTGTCCCCTTCTGGCTGCCTGTGCCTCAATTTTATCTCACAACTTAGACACTCACATTACTCACACTCTCATAACACATACATATAGGATCTTGGGGGTGGGCACGCTACACAGACTCCAAAAAGACCATCAGGGTGTACACCTCACCCCTGGCGTCGTTGCCCACCTCTCAATTTTAAATACACGTAGACACTGAGGGCTATCAGGAGGGGCTATGCGCTTACCTGCTGCTCTCTGGCAGGTAGCTCCATGCCCTCCTGGGTTTTAAATGCACCTTTGTCAGAGATTTACAGTTAACAAACAGTCAGGTGAATAAACAACAATGAGACACTTGTGTAGGTTAACGTGCTGCACGGGTGAAAAGCTCAGAGCAAATCACACCGAACTGCAGTATTCGTTTATTTTTATAGGTTACATCGTCAATATGCAAATATAATCACATTTCCTGTTACGCAGGAACAGGAAATGTGTGTGTGTGTGTGTGTCACAAAGTATGTGTGTTGCAAGTCAATTTCTAAGAATAATATAATGCAAGTCAACTTCTGCGGATATGTATTTCTGTACTGGTCTCTTGTCAGTGTCACAGGGTCAGCTTCCTGTTTCAACAGAAAACTGTGTCTGGTGAAATATGTGTAACATAACTTTTGAAGCATAAGCAAATAAAACAATAAAAACTCCCTAACATCCCTCCCTGTTGTTACCGTATTTCACCACTTCAATCATACTTTATTATCAGCTAACAATCACTTGCTTATAACATTTTCAATTGTAGCATCATTCAGTATGTGTGAATGTGTGTGTTCCTATACTAAATCTTCTTCGTCCGGTTCATCTTCTTGTGGCAGTCCAACATAGGTGATCACTGTGGCCTGTACCATTTTGCCAATCATTGATCTGATACAGGGTAGAATGCATGTAGAGAACATGCAAAGCAATAAAAGAAGAACTCCTATCAAGACAAGTCCTCTGTGTTCATGACATAGTCTTGTTGCTGTGCATTACTCAGTTGTCGTAACTTCTCCAGGGCGGTGGTCATGGTCAAGGAATGCACGTTATCTGGAATGTAGGTGCAGCAAGTGGTGTTGAATAAGACACAGAGGCCCCCTCTCTCAGCGAGAATCATGTCCAGGGCGACTCTGTGTTGCATGACCACTATTCTGATCGCGTCGATTTCCTCATTATGAGCCTTGTTTATCCATGTTGAGCTGTTCTGGAAAAGTCCAAATCGGTAGTCAAGAGTCTCGATCCTTAGCATGTTTTTTCCATTCCCGATCCATGGGAAAAGTGAGTGCAGGACTTTCTGTCCGGTGGTCCACAACTTGAACTCCGCTGGCACATCACTACCCCAGATTGGATCATGAGGTTGCACGTCATCAGTGCTCCTCTTGCGTCTTGGTTGGTCCCTTTCTGTCCTGCGGCATCCGGAAAGTCTGGGAGCAGTTTTGGTTCATCCCCAGCTTTCTGTTGCCGTATGCGAAGGTGAAACACATTGGATGTTGTATTCCTGGTTCCCTCCTGACGTTGAAAGATTTTCCCTTGTCATTGGTTGGAATATGTTCACCCACACAGACCTGGACCAGTACGCCTCATCTGTACTGGATTACATCTCCAAAACCACAGACAGTGTCACCACCCAGAAACGGATCACCATGTACCCCAACCAGAAGCCTTGGATGAACCGGGATGTTCGTCTCCTCCTGAAGGCCCGCAACACTTTCTTTAGGTCAGGAGATGCACACGCCTACAGTACAGCCAGGGCTAATCTAAAGAAGGGCATCAAAAAAGCCAAACACCATTACAAAAAGAAGGTAGAAGAACACTTCTCCAACTCCAACCCCCGACGCATGTGGCAAGGACTCCAGACCATCACAGACTACAGGACCACCAAACCCTCCCCCGCATCCTCTGATGTCTCCTTCCTCAACGAGCTCAACAACTTTTATGCTCGTTTTGAGCGAGGGAACCCCACAACCACAACCAAAGCAGACATGACGCCAGACCACCAACCTATGACTCTCTCCCCCACCGATGTAGGAGCGGTGCTGAACAGGATCAATGTCCACAAGGCTGCATCCCCGGGCGTGTTCTCAGAGCGTGTTCTGGGGAGCTTGCAGGAGTGCTCACAGACATATTCAATCTGTCCTTGGCCCACGCTGTGGTACCGGCCTGCTTCAAATCCACCTCCATCGTCCCGATACCCAAAAACTCCAACCCATCTTGCCTCAATGACTACCGCCCAGTAGCAGTCACCCCCATCATCACTAAGTGCTTAGAGCGACTGGTCCTAGCACACTTCAAATCCTGTCTCCCCCCCACCCTGGACCCCCACCAATTCGCATACCGCCGGAACAGGAGCACAGAGGATGCAGTCTCCATCGCAATGCACTCTGTCCTCTCACACCTGGACAACAACAACACCTACGCCAGAATGCTGTTTATAGACTTCAGTTCAGCATTCAATACAATCCACCCCTCACAACTCATCAGGAAACTGACAGACCTGGGTATCAGTTCCCTCATCTGCAAATGGTTACTGGACTTCCTGACCAACCGCCCCCAACATGTCCGGCTGGATAACCGCTGCTCATCTACCATCACAATGAACACCGGTGTACCACAAGGCTGTGTGATGAGCCCTTTCCTCTACTCCCTCTTCACCCACGACTGCAGACCTGCTGATGGTTCCAACACCATCATTAAGTTTGCAGATGACACCACGGTGATTGGCCTCATCAGTGACAACGATGAGGCCGCCTACAGGGAGGAGGTGGATCGTCTGGCTGAGTGGTGCGACAGAAACAACCTGCTGCTTAACACCGAGAAGACCAAGGAGCTCATCGTGGACTACAGGAGGAATGCTGACCCACATCCACCCATCCACATTAAGGGGACGGCTGTGGAGCGTGTGAGCAGCTTCAAGTTCCTGGGAGTCCACATCTCCAAGGATCTCACCTGGACGACCAACTGCTCCAAGCTGGTCAAGAAGGCTCACCAGCGCCTCTTCTTCTTGAGGACTCTGAGGAAGAACCACCTGTCCTCAGACATCCTGGTGAACTTCTATCGCTGCACCATCGAGAGCATCCTGACCAACTGTATAACAGTCTGGTACGGGAACTGCTCTGCCTCGGACCGGAAGGCGTTGCAGAGGGTCGTGAAAACTGCCCAGCGCATCGCCGGAGCACCACTTCCTGCCATAAAAGACATCTACAGGAAGCGGTGTCTGAAAAGGGCTGGGAAAATCATCAAAGACCCCAGTCACCCATCACATGGACTCTTCACCCTCCTGTCCTCTGGGAGGCGCCACAGGAGCCTCCGGACTAAGACCACCAGGTACCGGAACAGCTTCTTCCCCACAGCTGTCAGACTCCTGAACTCTGCCTCCTGACATCTGACCCACGTTAACACATGGACTGAACATACACACACACACAATGGACAACTGTACCCTCAAACACAATAATAACATGGACTGAACCACCACTCACAACCACTAGCACTTTATATAGCCTCTGTAGAAACTATCTACACCCTCACTTATCTTAACTGCACTACTGTATAGCTCTGTGTAAATAATCATTCTGTACATTCGATAATCTTTAATCCTACAACTGTTTACAACTTGCATAGTTCCCATTTCTGTATAGCTGTATATCCCAGATTCTGTAAAGTTATTTATTTCATTTCATATTCTGTATAGTTTTTCATATTTATATCCTGTTCATATCCTGTACATAGCTTGTACTCACTACAGCCTGTACATACTTATAGTTATAGAATATTCACAACATACTTCATACCGTGTACATTATAACATACCATAATAGACCCATTTCTGTAATATACTCACATATCTATATTATTGCTAATATATATTGTAATATATCTATATCACTAAAGCACTTCTGGATGGATGCAAACTGCATTTCGTTGCCCTGTACCTGTGCATGTGCAATGACAATAAAGTTGAATTCTATTCTATTCTATTCTATTCTATTCTATTCAGGTGTACCCAGTATCGGTCATCACAGCTGTAGTTCCAGTCTGAGACCTCTGGTGTACAAAACACTACCTCATTAGGTTTATAGTTGATCAGTGTTCCATTACACCGTCGCAGGTCGATTTTTGTGACTTGTCTTTTTAACTCAACCTTGAAGAAGAAGATGTCTTCGGGGGAACATGTTCCGCTGGTGGCTTTGTAGAATATACATAGGGCTTCGGAAAGGCTGGGTGATTTTCCATATAGGGTGGCTTGCATTGCTGTTGTTGGGAGGTGTGAACAGACGTAGCAGCCAGTGTGGTTGTCTTCTGTATGTACTCGGTTGTAGACGTACCGGTACCAGGCATTGTTCAGCCAGGGGTGGTTATGCTCTTTATCCATATCCTTCAGGTGTAAGTTGTCATACGACCATTTCTTCTGCAGGTGGTGCTGTGGGTCCTTGTCTCTCCAGGTGAGTATCAGTAGGCTCACTAGGAGCGCAATGCCAGTCACTATGAGGACAAGGTTCTTCATGATGACCAGGCACACCCGGGCTCCAGGTGAGTAGACCACTGGCGAGAAGACAAAAGGGCAGGATATACCCAAACAGCCCTTTCCTCCACCAGGGAACACCTAGGAGTCGGGGGAACCGGCGTCTATACTTGTGTTGTCACTCACTTTTTTGCAGTGGCTTTGGTGGATCCAAGATGGTCTTTCTGCTATTTTGCAGGCAGTCGGTGTGCTGAGTAAGACCTGATATGGGCTTTCCCACCTTGGTGAACTCCAATTCTTTCTCTGGAGTACTTTGATCAGGATCCAATCACCTGGTTGCAACCTGCAAGAAACTGGAGAGATATCGCTCGGCAGTTTATTGTTAGCACAATCTCTTTATTCTCAAATAATTTAGTCATCCACTCTGCTAGAGTGGTTTCTCTTATAGACTTATTTTTTTTTATTTTATTTTTTTTTCTAAATGACATCAGAAACAGCAGTATGCGACATTACGTGATGGCAGAGCTTCAGTTCATCCTTTGTCATTTTTTTTTTTTTTTTAATAAATAGGACAGGGGGAATGAATGAGAGAAAGAGGGGGAGAGAAAGAAAGAAAACCAAAGGGGAGAAGAGACGGTGAGAAGGGGGGGGAAGAGAGAGAAAAAAAAAAGAACTCCTGGGTCACCTGTATGGAGAAAAAAAAAAAACAAACAAAAAAAACAAACAGAGGAGACAGCAAACAACAAAGAGCAACATAATAATAGAGAAAACAAAGCACCATCACAATAAACTAGCTAGTCATAGATATCAATATTTACTAAATAATAAACGATATTGTGCAGCACGCAAGATAGACAGCGCACAGTGTGCTTTGAGGCAGCAGCCAAGAAAGCTTTAGTCCGCGTCTGTGAATACCCATGTGTGCATACCTGTGTGGATCAGCATGCTTGCATTCCAAAGGTTTCTCCATGTAATGATCTGCTAGGGAGTGTGGGGGGGCCACAGCCCCGTCCTCCAGGGTGTGAAGCGGGTATGGAGGAGATCAAAACTCCAGACATCCAGAGGCCCCCAGAACACAAGAGACCATGGAAGACCAACAGAGGGGCAGCCGCGCCACTGTTCCAGTAAGAGCTGAGGAGAGTCCCAGATGAGGGCTCGCCCAGCAGCCGCGGAGCAGAAGTCAGGGGGAGTTGCAGTGACGCGCCCGTGAGCTCCGCCGGCCCCCAGCTGTGCCTGAGTGACCGAGCCCCAGGCCGAGAGGCCGGGGGCACCCCACCTCCAAAGGGGCCCGAGCGAGCCCCAGGCCCCAGGCCCCGACAAGCGGCCGCCAAGGAGTGAGCCGGTGTGTACCCGGACGCCCACCCCCAGACACAAAGAACCACCAACACACCAACACCTGAGGGAGTCCGCCACCGGCAGGGGAAGTGGTGGTGGGTGGAGATAGGCCTCCAAACCTTGGAGGGCCTGAGGTGTCCCCAGAGAGGAGGCGTCTGATACCCAACCTGACATATAGACACAGACATACAGGCACACACAGACACAAACATCCATTCCCACCCTCATACTCTCATATGCACTCACTCCACACTCAACCAACGTGGAGACAGACATAAAGAGACGCTGTACACACAATCACACTCCCCAAGCGTACTCTACAAACCGGGTCTAGGTACCCTTGCCCCTGGAGGGGGGAATTGCACCCAGACCCAGGTGGTGTTACCCTTTTCCCTGCGGTGGGGAGAGGCAGACCACCCCGACTCCGCAGCAGCAGGGAGGCCCCACACCCCAGACCGCAGTCGGACGGCCAACTCCTCCTACTAGCCCTCCCGCTCCAGCAGGCCGCAGAGAATGGGGGTGGGAGAAGACTCCAAACCTCCCTCCACCCGCTCATTGTAGTGTTGATGCATATGTGTTCTAAGGTGCAATTAAAACCCAGGAGGGCATGGAGCTACCTGCCAAGGAGCAGCAGGTAAGCGCATAGTCCCTCCTGCTAGCCCTCAATGACTAAGTGTATTTAAAATTGAGAGGTGGGCAATGACGTCAGGGGTGAGGTATACACCCTGATGGTAATTTGGACTCCGTGATGGTGCCCACCCCCAAGATCCTATATGTATGTGTAATGAGAGTGTGAATAATGTGAATGTCTAAGTTGTGGGATAAAATTGAGGCAGAGGCAGCCAGAAGGGGACAGGGGGGGGGGGGGGTAGCCTCCTCTGCACCCTGGTGACATACCCCCACTCCAAGGCCCTGCATGTGTGGGTGGTTGTGGAGGAGCGGGAAGAGGGAGGCAGCTGGAGATGGGGAGGGAAGGAAGGGAGGGGCAGGTAACCCCTCCCTGGGGCCAGCTCCCCCGCTGACCCCAGTAGGCACTCCCATCCTTCGCGACCCGCCAGGGAAGGGGGGCCCAGGCCCATCAGACCGGGGCCCAGTGCAGTAGCGCCCTCCGGCTCCACAGAGCCCTGGACAGTCCACCCAACCCCACCACAGAGAAAACTGCACCCACCCCACCATCCACACATCTTCCAGACTACATAAGACGGTAAACGCCCAGGCTGAGATCTTCCTCCACCTCTCCTGTATCTCCCCCTCCTGCAGAGAGTTCCTGAAGAGAAGAAAGCTCCTGCAAGATGTGACCATCCCCCCCACCAGTTGAAGAGCCCCCCAGGCGGCTCGACGCACCGGCGGCACCCTGCTCCAGGGCCGGGCCCCCATGCACCCACCCGCCCACAACCCCGGCAACACACCAACCAGGACCCAAGCCCCCGAGGCCCGGCCCGGGCCCCAGCCCAGAGACGGAGCGCCCCCAGAACCTCACGCCCATCCCGGACCCACCCAGGGGCAGCCAGGTTGCCAGGTCAGTAACCCACGTCCGTCAGCACAGACCCTCCCCTAGCCCCGCTGCACGCAGCCGCGAGGAAACAGTCACCTGAGAGCCAACAGAGCCCCCAACCGGAGGTGACCGCTACCCCGGGTTGAGCCCCCCAAGGAAGATGCCTCCGGGGAACCCCCCGACGCCCTAAGCCTGTCCCTACCCCCTCACCAATCACAACAGTGAAGGCGGGACCAAACTATGACCCCCCACCCCCACTAGGTGATGGAGCTGATAAAAGGGGCCCAGAGCAATTGATCTAATGTGGTGGCAGAGGCTGTGTCAAGACTAATGTAATCTAATAGATAATTTCTATATTGGTTAGAATTAAGATTATTTTTATTTTTCCAGTTCATGAGGACTGTTTTCTTGGCTATGCATAGGGCAGTGAAGATCATATGGGCTATATTCTTTTCTGAAGTGACATTATCTAAGCTGCCCAGTAGACACACTAAGGGGGAAGTTGGAATGTTACATTTCAGACACTTTGATAAGTCTTCACATATCTCGCGCCAAAACTTTTGCACTGGTGGACAGAACCAAAGAGCGTGGATGTAATTGTCTGGTGTATTGCCTTGACAGTGTGAGCAGTTGTTGGAAGATGTAAAGCCCATCTTGAACATCCGATGACCTGTATAGTGCACTCTATGAAGTATTTTGTATTGTATTAATTGCAGACTGGGATTTTTAATTAATTTAAAAGTTTTTAAGCAAATCTGAGACCAGAAGTTTTGGTCTAGGTTGACTGATAAATCTGCTTCCCACTTTGCAGTAGGAAGGGATATTGATTCATCTAATTTAGAAAGTGTTCTGTATATTTTAGATAATAATTTGGGGGATTTAAGAGTAAGAAAATGTGCCGCACTTAGTGGTGTTTGTAATTCAACTTGACTGAGGTTAAATTTCTTTTTTACTATGGATTTAATTTGTTGATATTCTAAAAACCTTGTCTTGTTGATCCCATATTGTTCAACTAGTCTGTCAAATGGAATAAATTCTGTTCCCTCTAATATATGTTCTAAGTATTTAATTCCTTTACAACTCCATTCTGTGAAATTAATCATATTATTGTTTTGTAATATGTCAGGGTTATTCCAGATAGGTGTACGTTTGCATGGGATTAATGAAGACTCCGTTATTTTTAGAAACTCCCACCATGCTGTTAGAGAAAAGCTGATGTTGATACTTTTAAAGCATTCATGTCTTTTGATGTTTGAGCTAATAAATGGTAGGTCTGAAATCTCTAGATCCTTGCATAGTGCCTGTTCAACATCTAGCCAGGGCTCAACTAAGAAGGTATGTTTTAACCATTCTGAGATGAACTGAAGCCTGTTGGATAAGGTCTTATAGACTTATTAATAGGCTCACTAGTGAGAGGCAGCGGAAATTGCCTCCCGTGAACGATTTCAAAGGGTGTGAGCTTTTGCGAACCCTGGGTTAGTCGCATCCACATCTTCACCAGGCCCAAACACTCAGGCCTTTGTCTGATTTTATCAGAGTAGGAATAAAATGGTTGCATAAACATTTTGCTACTGAGATTGCATCTGCTCTTTTTACTGGATAGATTTCTGGCCATTTTGAGAACACATCCACAATTACTAGAGCGTATTTTGATGTTTGACATTCGTTCCGTTCAATAAAATCCATGTGGATTGTGTGAAATGGGTGCGGTGGTGTTGGGGAAAAGCCTCTTTTAGGCCTGAGGTTTCCCTGTGCAATATGTTTCTGGCAAATCATGCATGCTCTGATAAACTCTTGTGCTGAAGCTTCAAAATTTTGAGTATAGAAGTGTTTGGGGAGGATATTCATCATTCCACCCCTTGACAAATGCGTTAAGCTATGTGTCACTAATGCTGCTGTCTTGTGTAGCAATTTTGGCAGTATTGGTTCGCCATTACAGGTCATTTTGTAGCCGTGCTCCACACTTTAACCACTTCTTTTGCTCTGCGATGGGTGCGGCTGTCTGTTCATCTTTAAGTACATCAAGTGGTATTAGCTGTGAGGTTTCAGACATTAAAGTTCGTATTGGTTGCTGTGCGGCCTTCCTCGCAGCTTGGCCTGCGAAGTTATTGCCTTTAGTAATTTCTGAATTATCTTTTTTGGTGTGCAACGCATATTGACTGTCAGTGTGAATATTTATATATTTCTATTTCTCGACCTTTGCGCAGCATGCACGTATGATAGCCGCTAGTTCTGCACTCTGTGCTGAAAAAGAGGAAGCTAAAGGTTTCGCTTCTAAAACAGTAGGCTGCAGTGTACTAAAAATGTCTGGTCGGGGTTTCATTTTTTCAGTTAGCTTCTGCATACAGCTGTGTTCGGCACCATCTACTTCCGCAGGAAGGAGAGTGCTTGTCACAGTCAGGCAAAGCTAAAACTGTGCTTGTTTGCAGGGCAAGTTTTAAGTCAATAAATGCTTTATCTGCCTCTGGTGTCCATTCTATTTCATCTTTCAGAGCTAAGTGTTTGCCATAGATCAGGTTTTGCAAAGGTTGGTCCAGCAGTGCATATTCAGGTATCCAACATCTGCAAAAGTTGCAGAGACCTAAATAACTCATCATTTGTTGTTTGGCGACAGGCTTAGGAGCGTTCTGTACAGCTACTCTTCTGCTGTCTAACAGCTGTCTGCCTCGTCCTGTCAGTCTGTGGCCAAGGTACGTTACTTCTCGGCTCCACAATTGCAATTTATGCTGTGAGACTTTATGGCCTTGCTCTGCTAGATGTTGCAAAACTGTCAGTGTGCTTGCTACGCAATTAGTCTGTGTGTAGCCTGTAATCAAAATACCATCAACGTATAGCAGGAATTTACCTGGGGCAGGAAGCGTGCAAAATGACATGGATTGTCTTAGAGCTCCTGCATAAAGAGTGGGGCTATTCTGGAATCCCTGAGGCAACCTTGTATAGGTATACTTCTGGTTGGTAAAAGTGAATCCAAATACCTTTTGTGAGTCTTGGTGTAATGGCACAGAGAAAAACGCGTTCGAAAGATCTATAACTGAGAACCATTGTTCTTTTTGTGTCACCTGAGTTAAAATTGTGTGTGGATTTGCAACCACAGGTGGAATTTGTTCTGTTATGTCATTTATTGCTCTAAGGTCATGTACTAGTCGATATTTCCCCGTGTTTGCTTTTTTCACTGGGAAAATCGGAGTATTACAGGTTGTTTCAGTTGTTTTTACTAAAATGCCTGCTTTTTCCATATCTGCAATCACTGGCCTGATCCCTTTTTCTGCTTCTGTGCTTAAGGGATATTGTGGTTTAACTGGCCTGTAAGATGTGGTAGCTTTTACTACAACTGGATCTGCTAGATCTGACAACAGAGGGTTTGTGTTCAGAGCCTAGAAGTAATTGTTCTATGTTATACACGTCCGTGTTTCCATTGCTCTTTGCTCCTTCTTCTTTGTTTTTTTTTGTTCATTACGTTCTCACTTGAGGCATTCCAAGATACCTTCTAGTTTTTCAAAGAATTCACACATTTCACACATCTTACATATTTCAACTTTGAAGTTAAAGTTTTCTTATTATTATCTCTCTCTATATATATATTTAAACTTTGAATTGCTCACAGTTTACAGCTCTAAAACTGGGCATTTGTAAATCATGTACGTGAATTTGCATATGTTGCTTTTGCAGTGTTTCAGACTCCTGCACAATTCTCCGCTTAAGCAGTCAGTTTTCTTTCCCAAATTTGCTAACCCAAATTTTAAGTTCCCACCTTATTAACAGCAATCCTTGTCCTCAGACACAAGTTAGGGCCCACTTGACAGGTTTATGGAGACATGGCGCTGTGAACAATTCAACCAGAAACTTGCTTTGACATGTCCAGTCATGTTAACTTATAAGTTTCTTCCGACCGCTGCACCTGGAGAATTGGTCCAGGTCTGTTTTGCTCCTGAAGAAACACAACTAAGACATTTTCATTATTATCCTGAGTACTTAAACTACCCGTTTCCCTCTCTCTGGTCAGAAATACCAACTTATGTCATGTGTATAAGTGTAAGCAGGTCTTCATTACTTTTCCTATGCATGTTAATGTTCAGTGAGTGTAAGCTGCTTCCTTCATTGCCTCTGTATGTTATTATCAGGTTTAATTCATGCATCATTTCACTGATTTCTTAATTCAAAACCATCTCACTTCTGATTCTTTCCAATAATAATTTCACATGTAACAATTTGTGTATGTGTGTTTTCTATTCATTGATAGACTGCTCCCTGTGCTGTCCCCTATGCAGCTTCTGCTCTAAAAACAAATAAATAAAAATGTTTAACTCGCTCATGAGCTTAGTAGTGTCCACATATTTAAATCAGCTTCTCAATCTTGTAGCTTTAGCTGTCATATACATGGTTTAGCATATTGGTTGTTATTACAGATGTGCTCTATATTTCAGCAATATAGGTCCTCAAACATGTCAAGTAGTACCCCTATGCACTTAAGTAGTTTGGATATTCTCTTTATTTTCTTCATCTCATATGCCATTATACTGAGTTCGAGCAAACCTTAAACTTGATGCAGACTACTTCATAACAATTATCCATCTCACATCATACTGACTAGGATACTTCTTGTCATTAATATTATATTTTTATTAATATCATCATCTTATTCTTTCCATATAATAACAACAGTATATTACAACATTTTATCAGTGTAAATCACTATACTACTACTGAGCCAATTTAATAGTTAGGATCATCTTACTCAGCAAACAGATAATTTAGAATTCATCCAATCTGTACAAATATGCTTTTTCTCTGAACAGGTTTGTGCCTACTTTTTTAGACTGGTCTTCTGTTTGCCTCATCTCAGATCCAACCTTCAGTCACATTCATTCTCTCTGTTGCATGTTGAACCAAGTAATTTATTATTATTTTTATTTTTATATTTTATTTTGTATCCATCAAGGGCTCTGGGTGGGCTGCAGTCTCACCCGTCATCCAGGCTGGAGACATTTACCTTTCCACACACTTTCCTTGGCTGAACAATGAGACAGCCTTAATCTATCTTATGCATCTCTCTTTTTTATAGAAAAGGTTTTCATGTGAATGATTTCCTTTTATTTATTTTATACAATCTGGGCATGATTGTCATGCCAACTATATTTCATTGTTTAGTTCTGTTTGTAAGGTTCCTCTTAAAATAGCTACTGTCTAACCACTGTTCATCTGCCGTGAGTGTAGTTTCGTTACTATCCATTCAGTTTCCTTCTGTAGAAGATTTGTTTACAAGGTATTTAATTGAGTTAAATATACAGACAGACCCGTGAAGCTGTCACTGGCACGAAGAATGAGATAAGTTATCAACAACAGCCTTCTACTTTCAGCTATTCTTGAAAGCGGTTGTCGATTTTACGTGATGACGCACAACTTAATTTCTCATTCAGCCAGTACGTGAGCTATCAACGGTAAACAATTCAGTGGAGTAGTTCAGCCACCTTAATGTGCTGTCAAATCAACTTACTCCACCAACAAAACAGTAAAAACAGTTTATGCGCGCAAAATTTATACTGGACAGTCTGAATCTCTCTTTAGTATCTACCACTAGCCGTCTTTCAGGCGTACTGCTAACCGTTACACGGCTTCCAGCCCTTTTTCAGGCGAGCGGGTAACTTGTCGGGCTTCCAGCCACTATTTCAGGCAAGCGGACAACTTGTCGGGCTTCCAGCCACTATTTCAGGCGAGCGGACAACTAATTCTATCAGGCTACCAACCTCTTTCAGGTGAGCGGATAGTCAGTCTTTCTATAGACTTATGTTAGCGAATAGGTCACTTCCTATTTAATATACTTAGAGCAGACAGACTGTCCCAGCCGATCGTTTTATGCAAGGTGTGTCAAATGTGGAATAATCACCTGGCTTCGCTGTTGCCGGTCTGTCAGGCATCCTTTTTTCAAGCCCCAGCGCCGTGGGCATGTAAAACGTCGGCCAGGACCCGAATTTTAGCGTCCCTGGACTTTCAACCCTCCCTAGAGGGCGCTCTGCAGAGACTTCGACGCAGGCTTGTCACGGCGTCGGGACTTGAGGAAGGATACCACTGTGAAATGGAGCATAATATTATCATTAATACCAGTCCATTAACGGCTTCGAAGGACCAATTAAATGTCAGAGATTTACAGTTAACAAACAGTCAGGTGAATAAACAACAATGAGACACTTGTGTAGGTTAACGTGCTGCACGGGTGAAAAGCTCAGAGCAAATCACACCGAACTGCAGTATTCGTTTATTTTTATAGGGTACATCGTCAATATGCAAATATAATCACATTTCCTGTTACGCAGGTCCTGATGCTGTCTGTGTGTGTGTGTGTGTGTCACAAAGTATGTTTGTTGCAAGTCAATTTCTAAGAATAATATAATGCAAGTCAACTTCTGCGGATATGTATTTCTGTACTGGTCTCTTGTCAGTGTCACAGGGTCAGCTTCCTGTTTCAACAGAAAACTGTGTCTGGTGAAATATGTGTAACATAACTTTTGAAGCATAAGCAAATAAAACAATAAAAACTCCCTAACAACCTTAGAACACACATGCATCAACACTACATATGAGCGAGCGGAGGGAGGTTTGGAGTCTTCTCACACCCCCGTTCTCTGCGACTTGCTGGAGTGGGGGGCCAGGAGGAGGAGTTGGCCGTCCGACTGCGGTCTGGAGTGGAATGTGGGGCCTCCCTTCTGCTGTGGAGTTGGGGCGGTCTGCTTCTCCCCAATGCAGGGAAAAGGGTAACACCACCTGGGTCTGGGTGCAGTTACGTCCAGGTACACACCGGCTCACTCCTTGGCGGCCGCTTATCGGGGCCTGGAGCCTGGGGCTTGCTCGGGCCACTTCGGAGGTGGGGTGCCCCCGGCCTCTCGGCCTGGGGCTCGGTCACTCAGGCACGGCTGGCTGCCGGCGGAGCTCACGGGCGCGTCACTGCAACCCCCCCTGGCTTCTGCTCCGCGGCTGCTGAGTGAGCCCTCATCTGGGACTCTCCTCAGCTCTTTCTGGGACAGTGGCGCGGCTGCCCCTCTGTTGGTCTTCCTTGGTCTCTTGTGTTCTGGGGGCCTCTGGATGTCTGGAGTTTTGATCTCCTCCATACCTGCTTCATGCCCTGGAGGACGGGGCTGTGGCTCCCCACACCCTCTAGCAGATCATTAAATGAAGGAACCTTTTAAAAACAAGCGCGTTCATGCTCACAGGTGTACACACGGGTGCTCACACACACAAACTACACCCTTTTTGGCTCCTACCTCAAAGCACACTGTGCGCTGTCGATATTACGTGCTGCACAATAATGTTTAATATTTAGTATATATATTCCCATATATCATTGTGATGTTGTTTATTGTATTGCTCTCGTTTTCTTCTGCTTGTTTTCTTTTCTTTCTCAACAGGTGATCCATGTGATTGATATATGTATTTTTTTTGTCTGCTTATTTAGTTGGTTTTTGTTTTTTTGCCCTTTATCCCCGTCCCTCTTCTCCACTGTTTTTTACCCCTCTTCCTTTCTCCCTTTTCTTTTCCTCATTCAAGTCTGTCCCATATCTAGCAAGTGAAAATAAAAAAAAATAAAAAAAAACGATAAAAGGTGAATCAAATAGACCATTACGGCAAGTCAGGGATGGTCAATTTGGTAAAGTAAATCCGTTGGGTATCTTTCTTCATCTTTAGACAATAATTCTGATGGCAAAAGAACCAAACGGGACAGGCAAAATAAAAGAAAAAAGTCTGCAGGTCTGAGAGAGACTCAATCGTTGTGTTATGTCAAACACAGTAAGAGGAGCTGAAGCACAGATGTGAAGAACAGATGTTCATCAGATTATGACCTCACTCTGTTTTGTCTTCATATACATTCAGTTTGTGTTTATAATGCAGATTTTCTGCTTTTATAATAACACATTTTATATTTTCTATCATCAAAGACTGACTCGGTGTCGACTCTCAGAGTCTCACTGTGAAGTTGTGGCCTCAGCTCTGAAGTCCAACCCCTCCCATCTGACAGAGCTGGACATGAGTTGGAACAAGCTGCAGGATTCAGCAGTGAAGCTTCTGTGTGCTGGACTGGAGAGTCCAAACTGTGGACTGGAGACTCTGAGGTGAGTTCACTGACTGTGGCTGTTGTAGTTTTTCTATATTTCAGGTCTTTGATTGATGTTTGAAACTTTCTTTAGTTCCTAAATGTTCAGGATGTTTCTGAAGACAAATGTGAAGAAGTTTGCGTGCTTTCAGAAATGTTGTCTTTCCAAACGACTGAACAAAAGTTTTTCCTTTTGGCTCCAAATAGAAGTGACAGACTTGAGCAGGGTTCATTTAAAGGCTGACAGAAGTGGAGTGGTGATGGCGAGATGTTTGACAAGACAGTGTTTCAGCCTCCACAGGTTCATGTTGTGCTTCATCAGTCAGTGAAGATGCGTCTGTAGAGTGTGTGAGGGATGTGAATGAGGATGATGATAGCAGATAAAAACAGGCTGCAGAGACTTTGAGCCATACAGGGCACACAGTGTGTGTACAGAACAGCTGAAATCATTATGGAGGCCTCACTGGAATATGGAAGCATCACAGTACAGCTTCAGTGAAGCTTTAAAGTCTCTGATATGAAATGAGAAATGAAGCAGCCAAAGCTTTTTCATGAGTGGAAATCCACGGTGACTGTGAGCTGCTGCTACAGCCTCCAGATTAGCCAGCAGCTCATCCTGCTCAACATTTTCTCACCAACTTTAATGGAAGTGTGATGTTTTCAGCTGGAGTGATGGTCAGAGTGGCCTCCCTCTCCTCTTCTTCTCCTCTTCCTCTTTCATTTGTAAAGCCACTTCTGCTGCTTTCATTCATTTGGAAGTCCTGTAGCTGAGTTTGGAAGAGACTAACAGCCTCGGCAGCAGAGGGGAGAAAGGCCGGCTGTAACACCACCACTTTACTCTGTTCTACCTGTCACATCATTTTATCAGGAAACAAATATGCTCATGTTTTTACTATGTTTGGCTTGAAGAGCTAAACTGTAAGAAAATCACATGGTGCTTTTTATTATTGTGTTGGTTTGTTTCCTGTCTCTTGGATGGAGCCCAGCTGGGCCTGTGGTCAGAGTGTGTGCTGGATAATCCGGCGCAGGATGAGGCCAAACTGACATGGGATGAAATGTCTGTCACATAATTGAGCTTAGTGTACTTTCATTTCTGCACAATTGAAAAACAACCAAAACTTTTTTCTGTCTTTTCTATGTTATACTGTAGACTTTCTTTGATACTGTGTCCAAAACGAGCAGCTTTTATTTTGAAGGGGAGGCGTCTCTGTTTCCTCTTCAGGTTGGATGAAGGAAGCAAATTAGTGTGTAATGTTCTTTCAGTGTTGCACTTTGTAGACGCTCCCTGAGCACTGGTCTCACAGCCAGCTGCACATAGAGACCAGTGTTGTTAGTCCAGGTCAGAAGATGACTTGTTGGAATGAAAATGAGCTTGTAGTTTGTCTGCTTTAATAATGTGACTGGAAAAAGGTGTTGGACTTCAAATATGTCCATTTCTTTCACACTGCACCTTTAAAAGTGAAGCCTTGTGGTTCCTGGAAGGAAAAACAGGACTTTTTCAAGTCTTTTTCCTGTTTTTATAATGTGAAACATTCAGAGTTTTTTCTCTTGTTGTGTTTGTTTGAAGCTGCTTCCTGTTGGCTTCAGCTGTTTGGAGTTTCCATTTTCTTAACCTTCTACACTCTGAACCTTCTTCAGGTTTGAACAGATGATGAAACACTGAATGATTTCAAGCTCACACTTTGTCTAATAAACTTACATCTTTCATTCTTTACACAGATTGAGGTGCTGTGGTTTGTCAAAGATCAGCTGTGATTATCTGGCAGCAGCACTGAAGTCCAACCCCTCCCATCTGAGACAGCTGGAGCTGAGTAACAACAACAAGCTGCAGGATTCAGGAGTGAAGCATCTGTGTGGTTTCCTGGAGAGTCCAGGATGTGGACTTGAAACTCTGAGGTCAGTCAGCATGTTTTAGTTGTGCTGAGATGAATATGATGTGAAAGTTGTGCTGACACTAAACTGCAGACATCAGGCTGATATTATACTGATCCACACTGAGGATCTTCATGGTAAAGTCTGTTTTCTTCTTCTCTGGTTTAGTCCATTGACTGCAGCAGAACAATGTTCACATTTCAAACAGTGAGACTCAACGTATGGCCTGCGGCCCACACGCGGCCTGCCCACCTTTTCTGATTCAGAGAGAGGGGACCCTGATTAACTGTTTAGTGTTCTTCCTCACAGTTCTAAGTATCAGACACAACAATGAATAATCCACAGCTGACTGTCTTTAGCAGGTCAAAGGTCACGGCACACAGCAGACAGTGGGAAATATTATAATTCGGATAATTTATCAGCACATATCCATATGTATAAAAACAAAGCTGACACTGTGAGACTTGATCAGAGGTGTGATCATCACAGCAGAGGCCTTTGTGTCAAAATCACTGAGGATCAAACAGGAAAACATGAAGCAGATTTTCCTGTCCTGGCTTTTTATAGCAGATAACCTTCAAAATATTCTGCAGTCGATCAAAAACTGAAGAAAACCATGAATCAACATGTGAACATGAGCTGATGCTGCTGAAGTGAAGCAAAGTTACAGAGGTTTGATTACAGACACAGCTGAGAGTTTGTAATCTGTCATCATTTTAAAAGGTTTACATTTCTTCAGTATTGAACAGCAGAAATGAGGCTTTGTTTTCGGAGGCCGACAGCAGTGAACACAACAGCAGACTGGTGCGTAATAAGCAGTGAATAATGCAGGAAACAGATTTTTGAAGGTAAACTGTTCTTGAAGTACGCTGAGAGAGAGAGAGCTGTGCAGGAAGTAAACGTCAAAGTCAGAGAGAATTCATGACGATGTTCATCAAACGTAAAGCGTAGTTTGGATCTTCTTTTGCTGCTGGTTCACTCAGTTTTGGTTGGAGACAGATGAAACCTGCAGCTTCAGGATCTGTGAGCTGTCCACTTTCAGCCCCGACGGCGTGTCCGTGTACGTGCCGTCGAGTGAACGATCCACGCTCTGTGTTTCCATCTTTGTGTGTTTAGCTGCTCTCATTTACTGTTTTATCTGTTTGGTTATTGTTGAAATACGTTTGGGAGCTTTAACCTGAGATTCTGGCAAAATACATTTATATTAAAAATTGATTCAGGATTGAATGAATCAATATCACTTTATTCAAATTAAAACCATTTAAATAGGAAAATCCATTTTTTTACAGCCGCCTCTAATGCTGGGTAATGTCAGCTGGTCCATGTGCAGCTGGCTGTGAGGCTCAGGGAGCGTCTACAAAGTGCAACACAGAAAGAACATCATCCATAAATATTGAGTAATAACTGGACTCTCATACAGCGAGACTCAAATGCCTTTAAACATCAGCTTATCCTGCTGATCCAAGTCCAACACTGAGTTTGTTAAAATATGTTTGTCAATCATTTTGTTTGGTTTCTGAGGAAAATGATTTAATAACTTGCTGCTAATACACAACATTTCATCATATTTCCTCATAACCCTCTTTTGTCTGACCATTTGATCCCATTTGAATTTGCAATAAAGGATCCACAGAGTTTGGTGACAATAATGACAGTAGATGTTTGTGTGAAAGTGCTGGAAGCAAATTAGTGTGTGATGTTCTTTCAGTGTTGCACTTTGTAGACGCTCCCTGAGCACTAGTCTCACAGCCAGCTGCACATAGAGACCAGTGTTGTTAGTCCAGGTCAGAAGATGACTTGTTGGAATGAAAATGAGCTTGTAGTTTGTCTGCTTTAATAATGTGACTGGAAAAAGGTGTTGGACTTCAAATATGTCCATTTCTTTCACACTTCACCTTTAAAAGTGAAGCCTTGTGGTTCCTGGAAGGAAAAACACGACTTTTTCAAGTCTTTGTCCTGTTTTTATGAGAAATGTACGACTTTAATGTGAAACATTCAGAGTTTTTTCTCTTGCTGTGTTTGTTTGAAGCTTCTTCTTGTTGGCTTCAGCTGTTTGGAGTTTCCATTTTCTTAACTTCTACATGCTGAACTCTCTTCAGCTCTGAACAGATGATGAAACACTGAATGCTTTCAAGCTCACACTTTGTCTAATAAACTTACATCTTTCATTCTTTATACAGATTGAAGGGCTGTGGTTTGTTAAAGATCAGCTGTGATTATCTGGCAGCAGCACTGAAGTCCAACCCCTCCCATCTGAGAGAGCTGGACCTGAGCTACAACTACAACCTGCAGGATTCAGGAGTGAAGCATCTGTGTGGTTTCCTGGAGAGTCCAGGATGTGGACTTGAAACTCTGAGGTCAGTCAGCATGTTTTAGTTGTGCTGAGATGAATATGATGTGAAAGTTGTGCTGGCACTAAACTGCAGACATCAGGCTGATATTATACTGATCCACACTGAGGATCTTCATGGTAAAGTCTGTTTTCTTCTTCTCTGGTTTAGTCCATTGACTGCAGCAGAACAATGTTCACATTTCAAACAGTGAGACTCAACGTATGGCCCGCGGCCCACACGCGGCCTGCCCACCTTTCCTGATTCAGAGAGAGGGGACCCTGATTAACTGTGTAGTGTTCTTCCTCACAGTTCTAAGTATCAGACACAACAATGAATAATCCACAGCTGACTGTCTTTAGCAGGTCAAAGGTCACGGCACACAGTAGACAGTTTGAAATATTATAATTCTGATCATTTAACAGCACATATCCATATGTATAAAAACAAAGCTGACACTGTGAGACTTGATCAGAGGTGTGATCATCACAGCAGAGGCCTTTGTGTCAAAGTCACTGAAGATCAAACAGAAACACATGAAGCAGATTTTCCTGTTCTGGCTTTTTATAGCAGATAACCTTCAAAATATTCTGCAGTCAATCAAAAACTGAAGAAAACCATGAATCAACATGTGAACATGAGCTGATGCTGCTGAAGTGAAGCAAAGTCACAGAGGTTTGATTACAGACACAGCTGAGAGTTTGTAATCTGTCATCATTTTAAAAGGTTTCAATTTCTTCAGTATTGAACAGCAGAAATGAGGCTTTGTTTTCGGAGGCCGACAGCAGTGAACACAACAGCAGACTGGTGCGTAATAAGCAGTGAATAATGCAGGAAACAGATTTTTGAAGGTAAACTGTTCTTGAAGTACACTGAGAGAGAGAGAGCTGTGCAGGAAGTAAACGTCAAAGTCAGAGAGAATTCATGACGATGTTCATCAAACGTAAAGCGTAGTTTGGATCTTCTTTTGCTGCTGGTTCACTCAGTTTTGGTTGGAGACAGATGAAACCTGCAGCTTCAGGATCTGTGAGCTGTCCACTTTCAGCCCCGACGGCGTGTCCGTGTACGTGCCGTCGAGTGAACGATCCACGCTCTGTGTTTCCATCTTTGTGTGTTTAGCTGCTCTCATTTACTGTTTTATCTGTTTGGTTGCTTATGAAATACTTTTGGGAGCTTTAACCTGAGTTTCTGGCAAAATACATTTATATTAAAAATCGATTCAGGATTGAATGGATCAACATCGCTTTATTCAAATTAAAACCATTTAAATAGGAAAATCCATCTTTTACTCCCGCCTCTAATGCTGGGTAATGTCAGCTGGTCCATGTGCAGCTGACTGTGAGGCTCAGGGAGCTGCTGCTAATACACAACATTTCATCATATCTCCTCATAACCCTCTTTTGTCTGACCATTTGAATCCCATTTGAATTTGCAATAAAGGATCCACAGTTTGTGACAATAATGGAAGCAAATTGTAGACGGTCCCCGAGCACTGGTCTCACACCCAGCTGCACATAGAGACCAGTGTTGTTAGTCCAGGTCAGAAGACGACTTGTTGGAATGAAAATGAGCCTGTAGTTTGTCTGCTTTAATAATGTGACTGGAAAAAGGTGTTGGACTTCAAATATGTCCATTTCTTTCACACTTCACCTTTAAAAGTTCCTGGAAGGAAAAACAGGACTTTTTCAAGTCTTTTTCCTGTTTTTATAATGTGAAACATTCAGAGTTTTTTCTCTTGTTGTGTTTGTTTGAAGCTGCTTCCTGTTGGCTTCAGCTGTTTGGAGTTTCCATTTTCTTAACTTCTACATGCTGAACTCTCTTCAGCTCTGAACAGATGATGAAACACTGAATGCTTTCAAGCTCACACTTTGTCTAATAAACTTACATCTTTCATTCTTTATACAGATTGATCGACTGTGGTTTGTCAGAGATCAGCTGTGATCATCTGGCAGCAGCACTGAAGTCCAACCCCTCCCATCTGAGAGAGCTGGACTTGAGTGACAACTACAACCTGCATGATTCAGGAGTGAAGCATCTGTGTGGTTTTCTGGAGAGTCCAGGATGTGGACTTGAAACTCTGAGGTCAGTCAGCATGTTTTAGTTGTGCTGAGATGAATATGATGTGAAAGTTGTGCTGACACTAAACTGCAGACATCAGGCTGATATTATACTGATCCACACTGAGGATCTTCATGGTAAAGTCTGTTTTCTTCTTCTCTGGTTTATACGGTGGCCCCTACAAACAAAACATGTACAAACTCCAAAACACTAGCAAATTCCAAATAGCACGCACAAACTCCAAAACACGTACAAAGTCCAAAGCACATGCAAACTCCAAAACACTTACAAATTCCAAATAGCATGTACAAAAACCAAAACACATGCAAACTCCAAAACACATGCAAAATCCAAAACACTTATAAATTGCAAATAGCACACACAAACTCCAAAACACGTACAAAATCCAAAACACGTACAAAATCCAAAACACGCACAAAATCCAAAACACATACAAAATCCAAAACACTTACAAAATCCAAAACACTTACAAACTCCAAAACACATGCAAAATCCAAAACACTTACAAATTCCAAATAGCACGTACAAAATCCAAAACACATGCAAACTCCAAAACACATGCAAAATCCAAAACATTTACAAAATCCAAAACACATGCAAACTCCAAAAAACTTACAAATTCCAAATAGCATGTACAAAAACCAAAACACATGCAAACTCCAAAACACATGCAAAATCCAAAACACTTATAAATTGCAAATAGCACACACAAACTCCAAAACACGTACAAAATCCAAAACACGTACAAAATCCAAAACACGCACAAAATCCAAAACACATACAAAATCCAAAACACTTACAAAATCCAAAACACTTACAAACTCCAAAACACATGCAAAATCCAAAACACTTACAAATTCCAAATAGCACGTACAAAATCCAAAACACATGCAAACTCCAAAACACATGCAAAATCCAAAACATTTACAAAATCCAAAACACATTCAAACTCCAAAACACTTTTAAATTGCAAATAGCAAACACAAACTCCAAAACACGTACAAAATCCAAAACACTTTTAAAATCCAAAACACTTACAAACTCCAAAACACATGCAAAATCCAAAGCACAAATTCCAAATAGCACACACAAACTCCAAAACACATGCAAACTCCAAAACACTTACAAATTCCAAATAGGACGTACAGAATCCAAAACACATGCAAACTCCAAAACACATGCAAAATCCAAAACATTTACAAAATCCAAAACACATGCAAACTCCAAAACACATGCAAAATCCAAAACACTTATAAATTGCAAATAGCACACACAAACTCCAAAACACGTACAAAATCCAAAACACGCACAAAATCCAAAACACGTACAAAATCCAAAACACAAATTCCAAATAGCACACACAAACTCCAATACACATGCAAACTCCAAAACACTTACAAATTCCAAATAGGACGTACAAAATCCAAAACACATGCAAAATCCAAAACACATGCAAAATCCAAAACATTTACAAAATCCAAAACACATGCAAAATCCAAAACACTTACAAATTCCAAATAGCACGCACAAATTTCAAAACACGTACAAAATCCAAAACACGTACAAAATCCAAAACACATGCAAACTCCAAAACACGTACAAAATCCAAAACACATGCAAAATCCAAAACACATGCAAACTCCAAAACACATGCAAACTCCAAAACACTTACAAATTCCAAATAGCACGCACAAACTCCAAAACACGTACAAAATCCAAAACACGTACAAACTCAAAACACTTACAAAATACAAAACACATGCACAATCCAAAACACATGTAAAATCCAAAACGCATCCAAAATCCAAAACACTTACAAAATCCAAAATACATGCAAACTCCAAAACACTTACAAATTCCAAATAGCACGCACAAACTCCAAAACATGTACAAAATCCAAAACACATGCAAAATACAAAACACTTACAAAATACAAAACACATACAAAATCCAAAACACGTACAAAATCCAACTCACATGCAAAATACAAAACACGTACAGAATACAAAACACATGCAAAATCCAAATCACAACGGAAGTGCTCCAGGACGCTACGGTATGGGCAGAAATCTGTGCCATCAGAAACTGAATTTGAATAAGTTCAATTTGAATTTGAATTGCTCAGATTGAATCTGAATTGTAACTTAAATAAATGCTTTTGAAAACTGAATTTGAATTAGTCTAATTTGAAATTGAATTTATGGTTTGAAAATGATCATCACTAAATTGAAATTGAATTTATATTTTGAAAATGAATTGATTTGCTTTGAAACGGCATTTTATCCTTTAAAAATTCAGCTCTCAAATAATTTCAGTTTCACTTCTCACCGTTCAGTTTCAGTTCTACAATTCAATTTCAGTTCCAAAATTCAGTTTTTTGGAACTTACATCCGGTTCCGGTTCAAGCGCAGATTAATAGAACTACGTTTTACTAGCGGACCGAAAGTGTTACTGACGGGAATCTACAGCGTCTTGAGCTGAATTAAGACTTCAGAAGTCATTCGCCATGTCGAATGCCCAGCGGATAAACTCTCAGGTTGGTAATAAATGTATTACATGTATAAGAACAAGCGTCATGTTAACAAATGATAGTCGTACAGTAACTGTTATGCTTATTGTAGCTGTTAGCTAAAAACGCTAATTTAGCGTAGTTTGCCCTGAATTCAGTTTTGACAACAAATATGATCGACTGTTTCTAGTAGAATTCCAAAGTTGTCATCTTGTACCCTGTCAGAGTACCCCCTCTGTATGCTTGCAGAGACCCCTACAGTAGGGAAACATGCAAAACGGTGTCCAACCCTTTGTATTTTAGCTTTATTTATGTCTTACACAGCATCCCAACTCTTTAGCTAACTTAATAACTTTAGCTAAAGTGAATAGTTAGTCTAATTCATTAGTGCAGCATTACTGGATCACCTCTGTTTGAAGTGATATACTGTGATATACAACTATCACTGTGTTTAACTACCATAATAATTCTTAGGCTACTGAGTGCATGCTTAATTAGATTATTTTTTTTTTAAACATACTGCTCCATTAATATGTTTGACAGGCTGAAGTTGTCGGGTCACCTCCTAAATTGACCATCTTTTACAGGTGTTTTGTGCCAGAAATGGAGTGTCCACTGAAGACTGAAGATACTGAATCTCTACGCCTTGCCATTGATCCCTCTTGTGCCTTCATCTAGACAAGAGACATTAACTTAACCACTCTCATATGCTCTGTACCTACATCACCTTCCCTGACAGTCGTAGCTTGGCTCATCTGAGGGTGAAATTATAAGAATGTGTTATTTTGCAAAGTGCTCTCTAGGGTTCCTAAATAAAATATGGCATTGAGGTCTTTTGAATTAATCCCTTCTTCTGAAATATAAGAACCTCTCCTGGTTTTAATGGCACTTTGGATTTCTATACTTTCTGTTCCACTTCCAAACCCAAATAGATGCTGACAAGCTGACACAGTAACATGGAAGAGGGAAAGACGTTCGAAAGGACTACTACAAATAAACCTAATGCCTAACAATGAAAAGTGTAAAATAAGAACAATAATAATAATAAAGATAAAAGATGAAGTAACAAGTTTTTAGTTTTTTGTTTATTCCAAATGATCATCCAGATGTCTGTGACATGTGATGACAAACACCATAATGGAAGGCCTTAGTCATCACATGCTTAAACTCATCATATATTTTTGCATATGCTGAACAGGCAGTCAGACATGCTGTAACTGTGGGGTGGAAAACAGCATGAACACCATACGGCAGGGGTCTCAAACTCCAGTCCTCGAGGGCATGGAAAAGTTGCATGACACTTTGGCCCTTGAGGACTGGAGTTTGAGACCCCTGTCATATGGAATATGACAGGTGTGGTTGAACTGCATGAAGACTCTGAGGTTTCTTTTCTCTTCTGGCAGGACAGGAATGTGGCCTTGTCCTGTGAGCCACTGTAAGGATGTACTTAGAGTAGAACTGGACTGTCACCGGCCTCAGGCTCTTCACCCTTTTCAAAGACAAAGCAGTCATTTAGATAAAATATTAGATATTGTTTACCTGTAAATGCACAAAGAGAATTTAGAAATGTTATTATTGTCAAGAGTGAACAAGCACTGATAGTGTAATCTACAGCTGTTACCAAACGTTTAGAAAATGAGAAGTGTTGTTTGCTTATTTACAAAGTTTGCTGTTTCAGTGATAGTTGTATATCACATTATATCACTTCAAACAGAGGTGATCCAGTAATGCTGCACTAATGAATTAGACTAACTATTCACTTTAGCTAAAGTTATTAAGTTAGCTAAAGAGTTGGGATGCTGTGTAAGACATAAATAAAGCTAAAATACAAAGGTTTGGGCACCGTTTTGCATGTTTCCCTACTGTAGGGGTCTCTGCAAGCATACAGAGGGAGTACTCTGACAGGGTACAAGATGACAACTTTGGAATTCTACTAGAAACAGTCAATCATATTTGTTTGTCAAAGCTGAATCCAGGGCAAACTACGCTAAATTAGCGTTTTTAGCTAGCAGCTACAATAAGCATAACAGTTACTGTACGGCTATCATTTGTTAACATGACGCTTGTTCTTATACATGTAATACATTTATTACCAACCTGAGAGTTTATCCGCTGGTCATTCGACATGACGAATGACTTCTGAAGTCTTAATTCAGCTCAAGACGCTGTAGATTCCCGTCGGTAACACTTTCGGTCCGCTAGTAAAACGTAGTTCTATTAATCTGCGCTTGAACCGGAACCGGATGTAAGTTCCAAAAAACTGAATTTTGGAACTGAAATTGAATTGTAGAACTGAAACTGAACGGTTAGAAGTGAAACTGAAATTATTTGAGAGCTGAATTTTTAAAGGATAAAATGCAGTTTCAAAGCAAATCAATTCATTTTCAAAATATAAAATTCAATTTCAATTTAGTGATGATCATTTTCAAACCATAAATTCAATTTCAAATTAGACTAATTCAAATTCAGTTTTCAAAAGCATTTATTCAAGTTACAATTCAGATTCAATCTGAGCAATTCAAATTCAAATTGAACTTATTCAAATTCAGTTTCTGATGGCACAGATTTCTGCCCATACTACGGGCAGTGTTGAGCTTGATTTGCAAAATAAACGGCAAGTTTGTTGCAAACACATAGCCAATGTGTTTGCAACAAACTTGCGCTGTATGGGACAGTCTAGTCTCCATCGCGCTTCCCAGGTTGCCTAGCAACCATGATACTAACCGCTGGAAATGTGTCATACAACTTTGTTTGACAGAAATGAAGGAGAACATATTTTGTTCATTTGTTTGTTTGTTTCTACAAGAGCTTTGTGTGATTTGATAAGTATCTGAGGCTGAGACCACAGGACAGTAAAACATGATTTTTGGGCTTCATTTCTGTACTGAACAGTCATTTAAGATTAGTTAGTAAATAACAATTAGCTAATGTTGTTCATGAGACTAAAGTCATGTCACTTTGGTAATGTAAATATAATATGGCCAATATTATAGTTATTATATTAATCATTATTAGCTATTGTTAAGGTTCAAAAATTGAGGAAGGAGAGTACAAACACCCATTGGTCCAGAAGATCTTGGTCAAACAATGATTTTAATGAATACACACGTGTGGGAAGAACACTCTGTACGCAGACAGCAAGTGGTCTTCGACTTCCTCAAAGCATACACAGATTTTTATAGCATCAGGGTTTGATTTACTGACGCCCCCTTCATGCGTCACAGACAGGATATATACACATACGTCAATATCAAAACCACAACGACTTTTGACACAATTTAAAAGAACAATTGTCTTCTATCTTCATAACAGGTGCTTCCTGTCACTGCCGGATGCTCGCTTGTCATCTTGACACCTCAGCAGCAGTTCTGCGACAAACTGCTCTTTTTTGCAACCCCAAGCAAAACATAATTAAACTTTCACCTATAAATGATTCTCTCTAACTAAGTGTGTGTGTGTCTGTGTGCTAACCACAATTGCACCCTGTTTCACCTCGCCGACTAGCTCCTGACCCCTACTAAAAGCTTAATACAAGAATATGAACATATAAAAGATATTAAAATGAACTGTTGTGTAAGCATGTATTGCAATTCCTTCTATGTTCTAGTTTTCCCTCAGCATGGATCATCTAGACACTCTCACTAGTGAAGCTTTGGACCCTTAATGAACCTGAACATCAACTCAAATAAGCACAGATATGCATTGTGTATAAAATAGTTATAACTGCACCTGGAATACAAAGTTAACATTATCATAAACATCTTAAGGCCATCTTAAAGCTATCTGTTACATTGTTAAAGCAATGATCGTCTTAGCCTGCTGCTCAAAATAACCTAAGACTGCTTTCACTTCTGCAAACTCTCTGCAACTTCCTGTCAGCCTGTGACTGTTCAACCTCTGAATGCAATATAAACTACAGATTATATTATTAATGCAATGGTGATGATGATTATTCTTTAACAATAGCAGTAAAATAATTTCCCTGCTCCACACTATTACAGCAGTGAACATGAACTCTGTGTCAAATACTGAGCCTCAGTACAGATTCAAGTTGCAGTTATTTATGTCTTATCTTAGTTATTTATATCTTAAATCTTCACTCAAAGACAAGTATCTTTGACAGTGCATATATAGGTGTATCATATATAAGAGACAAATGTTGTTTCTTCAGTATGTTGGCATTACTAAATTTGGCTCAATGCTTACATATATTTATAAAAAGAAAACGTACAAGCTGTGATAACTGTTTCTGATAAAATGAAGAGTAGACTGATATATTGAATATTCCTTTATTGGGCGAGAAAATCAGACCATGTCATAACTGCTTTAAGTCATACAGAATAGATATCAGAGCTTTAAACAGGCTGACGTCTGCTAAATGCGTCAAACTGGGCAGAAAGTATACAAACACATAACATCCTTATAGAATATGATGTAACACTATAGATCAACTTACCTCAGAATATATAAAGCATATAAACAATTACAGCAATATGATGCAACAAACACAGCAGTACTACTGATCCAAAATACTCAAAGCTTCATAGAACTGAAACAAACATTTATTTTTAGGTCCATTCTGCTGCTGATACATACTTTAGGTTTCTGAACATTAAACTTGTTGCTGCCTTTCATAGTGTGTAACTTGAAGGCTCTGAGTACTTTCTCCCACACTGAAAACACTGGAATGATAAAATTATCTGAACATTACCTAATAAGACTGATTCAGGACAGACAATTAGTTATTTTAAACTTTTCTAGGAGTCCTTCACAAACAGGGAACAGTCTGTCTATTCTCTCCATCTGTCAACTGCTGCTGGCTCTTCCTCCTCCTCTTCCTCACACACTGCTGAGTTTGTCCTGGTGGATCATCAGGGGTGCAAAGCCTCACAGATGATGTGCAGCAGTGGGTCCCTCAGTCTGTCCTCACTCTGGACACTTGCAGTTGTCACACATGGAAATCAAATGTGTGATAAGGTGCAGGATTCAAACACAAGTGTAACTTATAAACACATGTTCATACTTTTATTCCACAATCAGAGAGAAAGAAACAGAGAGAGAGTGCAGGACAGACAGACAGGTGACAGTCTCAGGTGTACACACTGCTACAAACAGGAGGATTTAGTGTTTGTGTTATTACGAGTGTAAACAAGAAGAGTTCCCAGATGGTACAGTGGACACATGTGTGACTCCTGTGATTAAAGCATCTTTCTTTCAGCTTAACGGGTGAACCGTCAGCTCGTTCAAACACACGTTAAAGTCCGTTCTGGCTCGACACCACCGAACAGAGGCAGCAATATGTATTTATTTATGTATTTGTTTGGAAATGTGCTGCCTCTTGGCCAGGACTCCCTTGAAAAAGAGGTTTTTGATCTCAACGGGACATTCCTGGTTAAATAAAGGTTAAATAAAAAAAATATATATATATAACAATATAACATTAACAGTGCAGTGGATCCTGCTTGTGCCGTGATATTCAGGACTGCAAACTGAGCAGCATCACTGACTTTCAGCTTCTGTTGTGGATATATGACTGACTTTAATTATCCATAAAATCATCACATTCTCTGTAAGATTAAGGTCAGCTATTGAACGGCATATACAGTGGGGCAAAAAAGTATTTAGTCAGCCACCGATTGTGCAAGTTCCCCCACTTAAAATGATGACAGAGGTCAGTAATTTGCACCAGAGGTACACTTCAACTGTGAGAGACAGAATGTGAAAAAAAAAATCCATGAATCCACATGGTAGGATTTGTAAAGAATTTATTCGTAAATTAGGGTGGAAGATAAGTATTTGGTCACCTCAAACAAGGAAAATCTCTGGCTCTCACAGACCTGTAACGTCTTCTGTAAGAAGCTTTTCTGTCCCCCACTCGTTACCTGTATGAATGGCACCTGTTTGAACTCATCATCTGTATAAAAGACACCTGTCCACAGCCTCAAACAGTCAGACTCCAAACTCCGCCATGGCCAAGACCAAAGAGCTTTCGAAGGACACCAGGAAAAGTATTGTAGACCTGCACCAGACTGGGAAGAGTGAATCTACAATAGGCAAGCAGCTTGGTGTGAAAAAATCAACTGTGGGAGCAATCATCAGAAAATGGAAGACATACAAGACCACTGATAATCTCCCTCGATCTGGGGCTCCACGCAAGATCTCATCCCGTGGGGTCAAAATGATCATGAGAACGGTGAGCAAAGATCCCAGAACCACATGGGGGGACCTGGTGAATGACCTGCAGAGCTGGGACCAAAGTAACAAAGGTCACCATCAGTAACACACTACAACGGCAGGGAATCAAATCCCGCAGTGCCAGACGTGTTCCGCTGCTGAAGCCAGTGCATGTCCAGGCCCGTCTGAAGTTTGCCAGAGAGCACATGGATGATACAGCAGAGGATTGGGAGAATGTCATGTGGTCAGATGAAACCAAAGTAGAACTTTTTGGTATAAACTCAACTCGTCGTGTTTGGAGGAAGAAGAATACTGAGTTGCATCCCAAGAACACCATACCTACTGTGAAGCATGGGGGTGGAAACATCATGCTAAGGGGCTGTTTTTCTGCCAAGGGGACAGGACAACTGATCCGTGTTAAGGACAGAATGAATGGGGCCATGTATCGTGAGATTTTGAGCCAAAACCTCCTTCCATCAGTGAGAACTTTGAAGATGAAACGAGGCTGGGTCTTCCAACACGACAATGATCCAAAACACACTGCCCGGGCAACAAAGGAGTGGCTCCGTAAGAAGCATTTGAAAGTCCTGGAGTGGCCTAGCCAGTCTCCAGACCTCAACCCCATAGAAAATCTGTGGCGGGAGTTGAAAGTCCGTGTTGCTCGGCGACAGCCCCAAAACATCACTGCTCTCGAGAAGATCTGCATGGAGGAATGGGCCAAAATACCAGCTACTGTGTGTGCAAACCTGGTAAAGACCTATAGTAAACGTTTGACCTCTGTTATTGCCAACAAAGGTTATGTTACAAAGTATTGAGTTGTATTTTTGTTATTGACCAAATACTTATTTTCCACCCTGATTTACGAATAAATTCTTTACAAATCCTACCATGTGGATTCATGGATTTTTTTTTCACATTCTGTCTCTCACAGTTGAAGTGTACCTCTGGTGCAAATTACTGACCTCTGTCATCATTTTAAGTGGGAGAACTTGCACAATCGGTGGCTGACTAAATACTTTTTTGCCCCACTGTATTTTGAAGTAAAGGCTTTAAAACCAAGTTAGTACAAACATCGCTAATGTCACATAACTTTCCCAACATGTGGCCAACAGTAATGTTTTAATGTTCTTCATTATAAAAATATTTGCGCATAAATAAGTGACATAATATTCAGTACTTACTTCTGAAAGTTTACTCTTCGGCCGCTCCCCTTCCGCCGTTTTTTTCGGCAAAATTATCCACACCACCGCCGCACTATGAAGTCTGGGATATGTTGGGCCATGAAGGCTACACCGACCCATCCTTAAAATTCAGGGAAATGAAGGACGCATTTGAGGGCTGCATTTCGAGCAGCCTTTGAATTGGGACAGCCTTCGTCATGTCGCTGTGATGTAATTGGCCTTAAAATGCGGCCTTTAAGGCTGCAGACCCTGAATTGGGATACAGCCCAAATCCGATCATTGGTACTTCCTGGCTTGTGTAGTTACTAGGTAACAAAAGCTCAACACTGCCCCTAGCGTCCTGGAGCACTTCCGTTGTGTTTTGGAGTTTGCATGTGTTTTGGGGTCTGCATATGTTTTGGATTTTGCATGTGTTTTGGATTTTGTACGTGTTTTGGAGTTTGCATGTGTTTTGGATTTTGCATGTGTTTTGGATTTTGTACGTGTTTTGGATTTTGTAAGTGTTTTGGAGTTTGTAAGTGTTTTTTGATTTTGTAAGTGTTTTGGAATTTGTACGTGCTTTGTCTCTAGGGGCCACCGTAGGTTTAGTCCATTGACTGCAGCAGAACAATGTTCACATTTCAAACAGTGATACTAAACGTATGGCCTGCGGCCCACACGCGGCCTGCCCACCTTTCCTGGTTCAGAGAGAGGGGACCCTGATTAACTGTGTAGTGTTCTTCCTCACAGTTCTAAGTATCAGACACAACAATGAATAATCCACAGCTGACTATCTTTAGCAGGTCAAAGGTCACAGCACACAGCAGACAGTGTCACGGTTCTGGGTCCGTTGGACCCAGTATTTTGAGTTTATTGTGTTTTGATTTAAGTGTGCATCAGGGATTGTGTTCTTGTTCTCTTGTCGTGTTATGGTGATGATTATGATGTCTATTATTAGAGTTCCATGTTTCTGTTTATCTGGGTTTAAGATGTGGGTTTAGTTTCATATGTCATTTCCTGTCTGTCTCTCTATGTCGAGCCTGCGTGTGATGTTTTATTGTGAAGGTCTGCGTCTCATGTGAGTGTATTCAGTTTTACCTCTGTCTCGTCTTACTGATTATTCCCAGCTGAGTCCACCACCTGTGTGTAATTCCCGTGTTTCTCTGTGTGTGTATTTAAGTCGTGTCCTCCGTCATTGTAGTTGCTGGTCCGTCTGTGTAACCACCATGTCTCACCCGTGTGTTCTCCCTGCTGTCCATCGCCATTCTCCTCTACTCGTTCTCATTAAGGTTTGTGCTCTGTAGTTTAGTTGTTTTCCAGTCTAGTTTAGTCGAGCTCCATTTGCTGTTTGTCCATATTTTCGTGTTCAATAAACCACCTTCACACCCTCACGACTGCCTGCACTTGGATCCTCATTTATTATTTTCACATGGCTCATCTTATTCGCCGTGACAGTACGGACCAGCCAGATATGGATCCAGCGGCAGTCACCCCACCCAGGGAGCTTCAGGAGGCCGTTATCCCCTCCGCTTCTAAGTTGATTTACCAGTTGTTAGAGCATGAGGGAGAAGCGTCTCTTTACACTGTGGAAGGCGACCTACAGCACCTTATTGAATGGTAAATGGTAAATGGTAAATGGCCTGTATTTATATAGCGCTTTACTAGTCCCTAAGGACCCCAAAGCGCTTTACATATCCAGTCATCCACCCATTCACACACACATTCACACACTGGTGATGGCAAGCTACATTGTAGCCACAGCCACCCTGGGGCGCACTGACAGAGGTGAGGCTGCCGGACACTGGCGCCACCGGGCCCTCTGACCACCACCAGTAGGCAGTGAGTGAAGTGTCTTGCCCAAGGACACAACGACCGAGACCGTCCAAGCCGGGGCTCGAACCGGCAACCTTCCGATTACAAGGCGAACTCCCAACTCTTGAGCCACGATCGCCACGATCGCCCATTATTACCTGTTATCCCTGGCTATTGGACTCTCTGCATCCGCTCGTGCAGAATTACGTTCTCCATGAGCTTCACCTACACCCCCCCGCCGCTACCGCTCGCCTGCTCACTTCTACGGAGGACGTGCCGTCCGAACCGTCGGACGAGGGATTACCCGGCCTGTCGGAGCCGTCTCTGAGAAAGAAGCGATGTTTGCACTGTCGGCGTGACACCCCGCAGCCGGAGGTTGGGACATGTAAACATCCGGCAGTGGTGAGTGAGAGGGACACTGTTTCTGCTTTGTCGGATACAAGGACTATTTATTCTGGGACTATTTTTTGCGCTTCCACCGAAGATAATAGTGTTTTTTCTGCTTCATCTGTGGCTATTGCTTCTAAGACTGTCTTTCCTGTGCCCACGTCCTGTGTTAATGACTGTATCCGCTTTGCTGCTGCCAAGCCTGGAATTACTGAGCCTGGCATTATGAATTCAGAGAATGAGAACGTTTGGAACTATTTTTCATCTGCACTGGTCTATTCAGGGGAAGCTGTAAACCTCACTGACACAGTTCTTCCTGACCATGTTCTCCCATCCACACCTTCACCACAAGTTAATGTGGGGCCTGTAACACAGTTAGCAGTACAGTTATCAGTTGAGCCAGCAGCCCAGCTGCCCTCAGTTCAGCCAGCCACTCCACCACCTGTTACAACTTCGCTACCTGTAGCTCAGTTGCCACCAGTTCAGCAGCCTACCCGCTCACTCATTCAGCCACCATCCTCACTGTCTCATTCAAAGCAGGGAACACACTTCACCACAATATCTGCTGGTTCTCTTACGCTGGCCATGTCAGAGACAGTTGCTCCCTCTAGGGCCTCCCCAGGGGCTGGGTGTCAGTCACCAGCCAACTCTGGACCCTAGAGGTCAAGACGCCAGCACCAGCAGCCTCACCGGAGAACTCACCAGAACACTCTCGGCTCTCAGCACCCCCTGAGAGTTCAAGTGAGTTCACCCATCCGCCTCGGTCCTCTGCTGAGTGTATTGGGGAACACTTTCAGCCCTATGAGGACTGCATCCCACTGTTGCTACCTGAGTCTAGCCACTGTGCTGCTCAGTCCCAGCCAGTGTCCACACTGGCAGAGGTCTCCGTACCTGCTGCTTCAGTGTCTGTTTTCCCTGGAGGGCCAGAGGAGCCCGTCCAGTCTCAAGCCATGTTAGCTGGGGGTTCAGGGGAACCCAGCCAGCGTCCTGCCTCGTCGGCTGGAGGGCCTGAGGAACCCAGCCAGCCTCAAGTGTCGTCAGCTGGGGGTTCGGGAGAACCCAGCCAGCCTCATGTCTCGTCTGCTGGGGGTTCGGGAGAGCCCAGCCAGCCTCATGTCTCGTCTGCTGGGGGTTCGGGAGAGCCCAGCCAGCCTCATGTTTCGTCTGCTGGGGGTCCTGGAGAACCCAACCAGCCTCATGTTTCGTCTGCTGGGGGTTCTGGAGAACCCAGCCAGTCTCTTGTTTCGTCAGCTGGAGGGCCCGAGGAGCCCGTCCAGCGTCATGCCACGTCTGCTGGAGGGTCCGAGGAGCCCACCCATCACCACGCCACGTTAGCTGAGGGTCCTGGAGGACCCAGCCAGCACATCCTCACATCTGCTGGCGGTCCGGGGAAGTTTGCTCAGCTACCATCTGCTGAATCATCCCCTGTGACTCCTACACCGTTGCATGCATCCACATCACCTCCTGCAGCATCACTGTCCGCAGCCGTCCCGCTGCCGTCAGGTTCCGCAGCCGTCCCGCTGCCGTCAGGTTCCGCGTCTTCATCCACGCCTGGTCCGGCCTCCGTGTCGTCATCCACGCCTGGTCCGGCCTCCGTGTCGTCATCCACGCCTGGTCCGGCTTCCGTGTCTTCATCCACGCCTGGTCCGGCCTCCGTGTCGTCATCCACGCCTGGTCCTGCCTCCGTGTCTTCGTCCACGCCTGGTCCTGCCTCCGTGTCTTCGTCCACGCCTGGTCCTGCCTCTGTGTCTTCGTCCACGCCTGGTCCTGCCTCGTCTGGTCCTGCCTCGTCTGGTTCTGTGGTTGCCACGCCGCCGTCTGAGCCAGCTCGACCCGTTCCGCCTCGCCTCTGCCGGCCGTTTTCCGGGCCTCTAAGATGGCATCATGGCCTTCGGGGACGGCCTCCGGAAAGCGTTCGTCGCCGCCGCTGGCATCGCGGCCGACCTCCGGACCTGCTCAGTGGCCGCCACTGCCTTCCAAGTGGTCGGCCTCCTGATTGGTTTTGCCTCCGCCGCCATTGCCGTGTGCACGGTCGGCCTCCAGAACTGTTTGCCCGTCGCCGCCATTGCCATGTGCACGGTCGGCCTTCAGAACTGTTTGCCCGTCGCCGCCGTTGCTGTGTGCATGGTCGGCCCCCTGAACTGTTTAGGCTCTTGTGTTGTCGACCTCCAGGTCGACCCCCGGACTTTATTGTGGCCTCGTAAATAGTCTTGTTTTGTGTTGACCTGTTTTTGGTTTGTTCTGGACTCTCGTGCTCCTTGTTTTTTGTTTTCGGAGGCCGACAGCAGTGAACACAACAGCAGACTGGTGCGTAATAAGCAGTAAATAATGCAGAAAACAGATTTTTGAAGGTAAACTGTTCTTGAAGTACACTGAGAGAGAGAGCTGTGCAGGAAGTAAACGTCAAAGTCAGAGAGAATTCATGACGATGTTCATCAAACGTAAAGCGTAGTTTGGATCTTCTTTTGCTGCTGGTTCAGTCAGTTTTGGTTGGAGACAGATGAAACCTGCAGCTTCAGGATCTTTGAGCTGTCCACTTTCAGCCCCGACGGCGTGTCCGTGTACGTGCCGTCGAGTGAACGATCCACGCTCTGTGTTTCCATCTTTGTGTGTTTAGCTGCTCTCATTTACTGTTTTATCTGTTTGGTTGTTGTTGAAATACGTTTGGGAGCTTTAACCTGAGATTCTGGCAAAATACATTTATATTAACCCTTTAGAGCCGGTCGGAGCGGGCACGCTCTGTTTTGCGTAACTATTTTTAAATCCCGGTAGCTCTGCAACCACGTAAGCTAGCGCAATCATTTTTTTTACATATGGAACCGGAGGAGTTGTAATTACATCTTATGCCATCAGCTTGTCCTATGTCACATTTTCCTTCCACATAAAGCTTTGCAAAAACTGCATAAAAAGCACTTGCAGCAACAAAAACATAATATTCCAGAAACACGCTTTGCTGATCCCATCAGCTGTTCATAACACTTCCTACGTTGGAATAGAAGTCAGCGCGAACTTTTGCATGTCCGCCATTACCTGCCCGAAACTGGAAGTGACGTCATTTTCGCAGAAATGTAGTTTTCTTTTTTACCATCAGGGCCTCAGGGCCTATACTGGTGTTTTTAAAAGTTATCTTTGACTTTATGACTTTCTGTGTCTTTTCTGGGATGCTTAGGACTCATATTGCACTGCTGGAAATAGTTTATGTTGATGCATATGCTGCTTTTTTGCAAATTTGCAGTATAATATTTATTTTTGTTTTTCCTGCAGTATATAAAAATTGGTGTATTTCAAAAATAAAACTATGAAGACACTCACAATAAATTTCCTGTGGTAGGAAACTATTTTGTGCAACTTTTTTGTATTTACAGTTTTGAGGGATAAGCCTCTTAAATTTCTCTAACTAGAAATATATGTATATGTATAAATATATTTTTTTGTAGTTTATTGCACTTTTTTGCAATTTATGTAATTACTATGCACTTAATGACTACATATTATTAAAATCTGGGCTATAATTGTTGTATTGATGTATAGCGACTTGAAATGCTCCCAAAAATGTCACCACACCATGTAAAAATATAATATAAGCTCTGGCGGACTTGGTTCTATGGTAGGTCTTAAAGGGTTAAAAATCGATTCAGGATTGAATGAATCAACATCGCTTTATTCAAATTAAAACCATTTAAATAGGAAAATCCATTTTTTTACAGCCGCCTCTAATGCTGGGTAATGTCAGCTGGTCCATGTGCAGCTGGCTGTGAGGCTCAGGGAGTGTCTACAAAGTGCAACACTGAAAGAACATCAGCCATAAATATTGAGTAATAACTGGACTCTCATACAGCGAGACTCAAATGCCTTTAAACATCAGCTTATCCTGCTGATCCAAGTCCAACACTGAGTTTGTAAAAACATGTTTGTCAATCATTTTGTTTGGTTTCTGAGGAAAATGATTCAATAACTTGCTGCTAATACACAACATTTCATCATATTTCCTCATAACCCTCTTTTGTCTGACCATTTGATCCCATTTGAATTTGCAATAAAGGATCCACAGAGTTTGGTGACAATAATGACAGTAGATGTTTGTGTGAAAGTGCTGGAAGCAAATTAGTGTGTGATGTTCTTTCAGTGTTGCACTTTGTAGACGCTCCCCGAGCACTGGTCTCACAGCCAGCTGCACATAGAGACCAGTGTTGTTAGTCCAGGTCAGAAGATGACTTGTTGGAATGAAAATGAGCTTGTAGTTTGTCTGCTTTAATAATGTGACTGGAAAAAGGTGTTGGACTTCAAATATGTCCATTTCTTTCACACTTCACCTTTAAAAGTGAAGCCTTGTGGTTCCTGGAAGGAAAAACACGACTTTTTCAAGTCTTTTTCCTGTTTTTATGATGAATGTACGACTTTAATGTGAAACATTCAGAGTTTTTTCTCTTGTTGTGTTTGTTTGAAGCTTCTTCTTGTTGGCTTCAGCTGTTTGGAGTTTCCATTTTCTTAACTTCTACATGCTGAACTCTCTTCAGCTCTGAACAGATGATGAAACACTGAATGCTTTCAAGCTCACACTTTGTCTAATAAACTTACATCTTTCATTCTTTATACAGATTGAAGGGCTGTGGTTTGTTAAAGATCAGCTGTGATTATCTGGCAGCAGCACTGAAGTCCAACCCCTCCCATCTGAGAGAGCTGGACCTGAGCTACAACTACAACCTGCAGGATTCAGGAGTGAAGCTTCTGTGTGGTTTCCTGGAGAGTCCAGGATGTGGACTTGAAACTCTGAGGTCAGTCAGCATGTTTTAGTTGTGCTGAGATGAATATGATGTGAAAGTTGTGCTGGCACTAAACTGCAGACATCAGGCTGATATTATACTGATCCACACTGAGGATCTTCATGGTAAAGTCTGTTTTCTTCTTCTCTGGTTTAGTCCATTGACTGCAGCAGAACAATGTTCACATTTCAAACAGTGAGACTCAACGTATGGCCTGCGGCCCACACGCGGCCTGCCCACCTTTTCTGATTCAGAGAGAGGGGACCCTGATTAACTGTTTAGTGTTCTTCCTCACAGTTCTAAGTATCAGACACAACAATGAATAATCCACAGCTGACTGTCTTTAGCAGGTCAAAGGTCACGGCACACAGCAGACAGTGGGAAATATTATAATTCTGATCATTTATCAGCACATATCCATATGTATAAAAACAAAGCTGACACTGTGAGACTTGATCAGAGGTGTGATCATCACAGCAGAGGCCTTTGTGTCAAAATCACTGAGGATCAAACAGGAAAACATGAAGCAGATTTTCCTGTCCTGGCTTTTTATAGCAGATAACCTTCAAAATATTCTGCAGTCCATCAAAAACTGAAGCAAACCATGAATCAACATGTGAACATGAGCTGATGCTGCTGAAGTGAAGCAAAGTTACAGAGGTTTGATTACAGACACAGCTGAGAGTTTGTAATCTGTCATCATTTTAAAAGGTTTACATTTCTTCAGTATTGAACAGCAGAAATGAGGCTTTGTTTTCGGAGGCCGACAGCAGTGAACACAACAGCAGACTGGTGCGTAATAAGCAGTGAATAATGCAGGAAACAGATTTTTGAAGGTAAACTGTTCTTGAAGTACACTGAGAGAGAGAGAGCTGTGCAGGAAGTAAACGTCAAAGTCAGAGAGAATTCATGACGATGTTCATCAAACGTAAAGCGTAGTTTGGATCTTCTTCTGCTGCTGGTTCACTCAGTTTTGGTTGGAGACAGATGAAACCTGCAGCTTCAGGATCTGTGAGCTGTCCACTTTCAGCCCCGATGGCGTGTCCGTGTACGTGCCGTCGAGTGAACGATCCACGCTCTGTGTTTCCATCTTTGTGTGTTTAGCTGCTCTCATTTACTGTTTTATCTGTTTGGTTGTTGTTGAAATACGTTTAGGAACTTTAACCTGAGATTCTGGCAAAATACATTTATATTAAAAATTGATTCAGGATTGAATGAATCAACATCGCTTTATTCAAATTAAAACCATTTAAATAGGAAAATCCTTTTTTTTACAGCCGCCTCTAATGCTGGGTAATGTCAGCTGGTCCATGTGCAGCTGGCTGTGAGGCTCAGGGAGCGTCTACAAAGTGCAACACTGAAAGAACATCAGCCATAAATATTGAGTAATAACTGGACTCTCATACAGCGAGACTCAAATGCCTTTAAACATCAGCTTATCCTGCTGATCCAAGTCCAACACTGAGTTTGTAAAAACATGTTTGTCAATCATTTTGTTTGGTTTCTGAGGAAAATGATTCAATAACTTGCTGCTAATACACAACATTTAATCATATTTCCTCATAACCCTCTTTTGTCTGACCATTTGATCCCATTTGAATTTGCAATAAAGGATCCACAGAGTTCGGTGACAATAATGACAGTAGATGTTTGTGTGAAAGTGCTGGAAGCAAATTAGTGTGTGATGTTCTTTCAGTGTTGCACTTTGTAGACGCTCCCTGAGCGCTGGTCTCACAGCCAGCTGCACATCGAGACCAGTGTTGTTAGTCCAGGTCAGAAGATGACTTGTTGGAATGAAAATGAGCTTGTAGTTTTTCTACTTTAATAATGTGACTGGAAAAAGGTGTTGGACTTCAAATATGTCCATTTCTTTCACACTTCACCTTTAAAAGTGAAGCCTCGTGGTTCCTGGAAGGAAAAACACGACTTTTTCAGGTCTTTGTCCTGTTTTTATGATAAATGTACGACTTTAATGTGAAACGTTCAGAGTTTTTTCTCTTGTTGTGTTTGTTTGAAGCTGCTTCCTGTTGGCTTCAGCTGTTTGGAGTTTCCATTTTCTAAACTTCTACATTCTGAACCTTCTTCAGCTCTGAACAGATGATGAAACACTGAATGCTTTCAAGCTCACACTTTGTCTAATAAACTTACATCTTTCATTCTTTATACAGATTGAGGGGCTGTGGTTTGTCAGAGATCAGCTGTGATTATCTGGCAGCAGCACTGAAGTCCAACCCCTCCCATCTGAGAGAGCTGGACCTGAGCTACAACAACAAGCTGCAGGATTCAGGAGTGAAGCATCTGTGTGGTTTCCTGGAGAGTCCAGGATGTGGACTTGAAACTCTGAGGTCAGTCAGCATGTTTTAGTTGTGCTGAGATGAATATGATGTGAAATTTGTGCTGACACTAAACTGCAGACATCAGGCTGATATTATACTGATCCACACTGAGGATCTTCATGGTAAAGTCTGTTTTCTTCTTCTCTGGTTTAGTCCATTGACTGCAGCAGAACAATGTTCACATTTCAAACTGTCACGGTTCTGGGTCCGTTGGACCCAGTATTTTGAGTTTATTGTGTTTTGATTTAAGTTTTCATCAGAGATTGTGTTCTTGTTCTCTTGTCGTGTTATGGTGATGATTATGATTTCTATTATTAGAGTTCCATGTTTCTGTTTATCTGGGTTTACGATGTGAGTTTAGTTTCATATGTCATTTCCTGTCTGTCTCTCAGTGTCAGGTCTGCGTCTTGGTGTGGTGTTCTCATTTCCTGTTTTATTGTGAAGGTCTGGGTCTCATGTGAGTGTGTTCAGTTTTACCTTTGTCTCGTCTTGGTGATTATTCCCAGCTGTGTCCACCACCTGTGTGTAATTCCCCTGTGGTTCTCTGTGTATTTAAGTCATGTCTTCCGTCATTGTTGTTGCTGGTCCGTCTGTGTATTCCACCCTGCCTGATCTGTGTATCTACCATGTCTCACCCGTGTGTTCTCCCTGCTGTCCATCATCATTCTCCTCTGGTCGTTCTTGTTAGATATTTTGATACCACGGTAAGCATTTACAGGATATTGTTTTATACAGGAAAACTGTTACTCAATAAGGCCAATCTACTAGTTGTTTTTCTCTTTCTCTGTGACCCAAGAATTAATGTGAGACTCACAAGCTGGTACCTCAAGGTCGAAAACACCACAGAGATGAGACCACTTCCTTACTCCCATCCTCCCTTTTTCTTTATCTCCTGGAAAAGGCTCGTTAAAGGCTAGGTGGTTCGTTTCAGAATTCACTGATGAAAGAACTCTGTATTCTATGTCTAGGAGTGTATTTTGCTGGGATGATCATAAATTGTAGCTGAACTGATAAACTACACAAGGGATACTTTGCTCAGAAGGCAGGAAGACGTTTCCTTATTTAGTCTGTACCGGTTTGAACTGGGAAAGCTGACACACGAACCTTTTTTCATCTATATAAACTGCTGTGTATCAAATAAACCTTTGAGTCGATTGGGAAGGCAACCTGAAGCAGTCTGTGTTTCCTTGTTCTCCCAAGCTGCTCCCGACGTCGTAACTAACCCAGCTGAATGGCATACCTGAGTGTTACTTTAAATAATTAGGAATCTTATAAGGAAAGGACAGAACTCTGCTTATCGCTCACGCCACGGAGGAAACCCGGGAAGGCAATTTCCTTCAGTTCTCGTTAAGGTTTGTGCTCTGTAGTTTAGTTTATCCCAGTATAGTTTAGTTCTAGCTCCATTTTGCCGTTTGTATTTACTTTCATGTTCAATAAACCACCTTCACACCTTCACAACTGCCTGCATTTGGATCCTCCTTCATTTCCTCCACACGGCTCACCTCACTCGCCGTGACACAAACCTTCAAAGAAGAAGAAAAATCCTCCCCTGGATAATTCACTGTGAAACTCTCCAACTCTTCATTCCACCTTAAAGTCTGTCTGAAACTGAAATCCAAAGCAAAATGTGCGTTTGCTTTACAGACAGCAGTCCAACACAAACATACACACATCATCCAAAACACAGTCCAACATCCAAATCTCCTCCACTGCCAGCATGAATGATGGGAAAGAGAAGGAGGAACACTCTGACATTCAGGGTTAGAATGAGTTTCATGAAGCAGACTGTGAAGATCAAAGCTGCATTAGAAAGCTTACATGAATGAATGAGTGGACAGAAGTGGACAGAGATCATCTGAAGCACTTCAAAGGCTTTAAATCAGCACATTTCTCTTTATTCTTTATCAACTCTGTTAGTTTCTCTCAGTTTTCTGTGGAATGAAGCTAACAGCAGGCTAATAAGATGCTGACCAATAGGTTTCTATTAAAGGTTGTAATTTGTATATGAAAAAGTGCTTTGGCTCAGCAGGGATCAGCTTACAGGTAGAATACAGCTGCTGGATGGGATTAGCATGTCATAGCTATCTACCAAACTGCTAACTGGGGGATTTCAGGCCATCTATGGATCATTTTTGCTAACTGTTTATTCAGCTTAGGCTCAAAGAGCTGCAGCCTGTGCCCTAGCTGTCATAGGGCAAGAGGCGTGGTCCACCTGCATAGGTGAGCAGTCCATCACAGGGCCAACAGAGAGACACAGAGAAGCACTCTCTCACATCCACACCTACAGCCAATTTAGAAGCACCAATGAACCTAAGCAGCATTTCATTGGACTGTGGGAGAACATCCAACCTCCACAGAAAGGCCAACAAGCTTCAACCTACAACCTTCTTGCTTTAAGGCACTAGTGCTAACCACATTTCCCCATTTCAGCCCAAATCATGCATCTTCCTGTTTCTGACTCCAGGCCAGCTCCACTAACACTTTCTCATCAGACACTGCCACCTAGTGGAGGAAGTCTTAGTTCCATTTGAAGCTTCAGATGACAGTTAGTTCCTTTACAAAGAGGTGGAGGTGGTGGGGCCACAGCACCATCCTCACTGAGTGCTAGGAATGGGTATCGTTTAGGTTTTATCTGATACCGGTGCCAACCCAGTATTTTTGAAATGGTGCCAGTGCTTAAAGAATGGAGAACACAAACTTTGTCCAAAAACCTCTCATGTTTAACTGTTTTCCACTTTTTCTTTGGTCATTTTAGCCTTTTTGGCCAGGGTAAAGGGAGCATCTGCCATCAAACAAGAAGACAACCGCATGTAACTAAGACGGTGTTTGCTAGTTCACCTTACATGCATTAAAGTAATAACGTGGTTAGCCTACTCAACGTAAATTACACACGAACAACATTAAGCTACTCACCCAGAGAAGAACGGCTGCTGCTGCCATCATCATCCGTCATCATTTCTGCTACACTGGCAGGGCTAGGGGCCAGGACTCTCCTCTTCGGGTTCTTGGGGGATGTTGCTAACTCCGGGTCTGATAACAGGCACCACACCCGCAGTAGATGCGCTCGGTCTTGCAGCAAGCTATCAAATACGGTGCATTTCTTGGCTTTTAAAAAAAACGCTATGCGTCGCCAGGTGTTTCATCAGATTCGAGGTGTTACCTCCTTTGCACAGTATCACCTTAAAGCACTTGTTGCAGGCTGCTGAGTTTGCATCTTTAGCTGTGAAGTACTGCCAGACTTTGACCACTTCGCCTTGGGCATTTTTAATCTGTAGCTCTGCTCTAAAAGAATGTACGTACCTGGGCCCGCCTACTATCCTTGGAAAGGTAAAATGATTGGCTAGAATCTAAAGTGTATGACATCTCAGGGGGAAAAAGAACCAAAATGTGCGCTGCTTTTCAGTCTGGTTACTATTAAATTTCGTTCTTTGAATTCTTTTGGCGGCAAAGAAAGACTGGACCCAGGGTGGTCAAAGCTCAAAAAATTATCTTTATTTTACATTCCCGGGAACGGAGACTTGAACACATGGACACACACACTCCGGTCTGAAAGCAGCAGCAGCCAGCATGGTTATTTATATATTTCCGCAGCACGTCACACACTCTAAGTTTTGATCAAAACACTCTGCTTAGTTTCACTTTCTGTCTGCACCTCCTGTGCTCTGCAAAAGCATGCAGTTTCCTGTCAGTATTTTTGGCTCAGACTCTACTCAGAGCTGGCCCTCTCTTATTAAAATACATAAAACAATATAATCAGCAAATAAGCACTAAGAATATATATTTAAATCCCAACATTACTACCGTTTATGTCAGAACTGGTGCCATAATGGCACCGAATACCGGTACCCATACCTACTGAGTGCCATAGGACACTTAACCTTTGTTTCCATATGCTGGGAACTTCCTGTTTTTTTCCAAGGAGGACTGGAAAATGTGTGAAAACCTCCCAGTCAGTTCCTCACAGCATACTTCAATCATTTCCCTCCCACAGCATCAGGACCAGGGCTTTTTCTCTCTTTGGTCCCACTAAGAGATTTCCACACAAACACCTCATCAGTGGGACTCTCAGAGCTACCAGCCCTTTGCTACAATCACAAAGCTCTTCATTGAAATCAATGATATCAAAGCTGGAATCAAATGAGTCCAAGTCTTCTGCTGATTCAGCATCACATTCATCTTTGCTCCTTGTTCTGCATCCCCACCATGGACTTCATTCCTTTCCAAGCCAGCCTTGAGTGTCCTTTATTCAGCTCATCCTCTGCTTTACTTTTACACCTGATTTTAGCTGCTTTATCTCTCTTTCAACAAGTTTCTGTGCCTCAATCTTTTTCTTCTCTCCCTCATAACAAGACAGCTTCTTCTGCCTGAGAACATGTTGGAGTGATTTACTAATCCAGGGCTGCTTATTGGGGAAAATACTTCCTGTTTTCAAAGTAATCCCCATTTTTCCCAGAAAGAAATGTAAGTAGAAATCGATGATCTAAGTGAGAACATGAGCCTTTAAAAAGTTCCAGTGGGTGCAGTCAAAGCAGTCCCTCAGTCCCAGTATAGAGTCTTTGGTCCAGACTGGAACAAGTGTGTGCCCAGTTTGAGCTCTCTTCAGTCCTGTGACCTGACAGACCCAGAGGGGCCATCACATCACATTTAGAAGCTCCCATAATGGAGCCACAACACATGTCCAACACTTAGTCTGTCTTGTTGGACCGACTGGAAGAAATGATTCAAGGACTTAGTCACAGAACAGAGTTTCAAATCTCCAAAATCCAACTGGCTGCATCAGGACATATAGTCTGAAACTCTGCACAGTTTCCTGTTTGAAGCTGCTTCCTGTTGGCTTCAGCTGTTTGGAGTTTCCATTTTCTAAACTTCTACATTCTGAACCTTCTTCGGCTCTGAACAGATGATGAAACACTGAATGATTTCAAGCTCACACTTTGTCTAATAAACTTACATCTTTCATTCTTTATACAGATTGAGTTTCTGTGGTTTGTCAAAGATCAGCTGTGATTATCTGGCAGCAGCGCTGAAGTCCAACCCCTCCCGTCTGAGAGAGCTGGACCTGTGGGGAAACAACCTGAAGGATCCAGATGTGAAGCAGCTGTCTGATCTTCAGCAGAGTCCAGACTACAGACTGGAGACTCTGCTGTAAGTAGAGTGATGGAGTGATTGGGTGGTGCTGTCAGCAGTATTGTACTAAACACAGTCAGTATGAAACAAAGATCCAGTGTTTCCTGTAAAGCTGCAGCTTCTCAGTGAAGCTGTGAGAGGAGAATGGTGACAGGCTTCAGGATTGGACACAAACACTTCCTGTTTCTGACCTTTATGGTCACCATAGTAACGGCTGACACACTCTGATCAAACGCTGTCAACAGCCAATCAGCTCTCTGAACAAAGCAGCACGCAGACCAATGACTGCATTCATTTCCAAGTTTAAAGCAGTGAAGAACACAGTCTGTAGGTGAGGAAGAATTTAGTGAGAGCAGATGTTTGGATGGAATTCCTCCAGTTAACAGCTGGTCCCAGCCAACATTTATATGTGGGGCCCATATGGTTTGGAAATGGGCTGAAAAATGGGCCCCATATAGGATTGTCCACGGGTTCCGTAATGGCCCCATGTTAAATGCCCATATAGGTGTTATATTGGTAAAATTTAGGAACTAAATGGGCCCCAACTGGGCAACATACACAAAAACCCACCCAGGCCCCATCTTTCCAGTTTTTGTGGGTACCATGTGGGCATCACATCGGCTAAAAAGTGGGTTTTAAGTGGGATTGTCCACGGGTTCCATAATGGCCCCATTTTATAAGCCCATCTTGGTGTTATATTGGTAAAATCTGGGAACTAAATGGACCCCAACTGGGCAAAGTACTCATAAACCCACCCGGGCCCCATTTTTCAAGTTCTTAGTGTGTACAACATGAGGAAAACATGAGCTAAAAAGTTGGAATGGCATTATCAGTGGGTTCTGTAGTTGCATCTTACTACCTGTTTGAATTGGCTAATTTCTGGCACTGGGTGGGTCCCATGTAGAAAAACAGCCACAAAATCAATTTAACAGACAGCCAATACGGCTTCTGTGACACAAAGACACTAAATATATTAAAGCTGACTGCAAATAGAAATCAAGAGGGGACACAAAACACATTTTGTTCACATTTATTTTGTCACATTTATTTTGTCACACAACTGTGGGTTTAAGTAACTATTCCAAGGAGTGTGAACTTAAAAAACTCGAAATATCAAACTACATTCAAATTGCTTAGAGTTGGAATCAGAATCAGAATCAGAATCAGAATACTTTATTGATCCCTGGGGGAAATTATTTTTTGTTACAGTGCTCCATTTTAAACCAACATTAAGACAAGACAGACAATACACTAACTAAGAATAGTACAATATATACATATATATACATACATACATACATAAGTCACTCATAAATAAATAGTTGGAAAAGAAACATGTGTAGTTGTAGCAGCAAACAGTGTGTTAAGTGGATGCGTTGTACAGGGAGATGGCCACAGGCAGGAATGATTTCCTGTGTCGTTCAGTGGTGCTTTTCGGTAATCTCAGTCTCTCACTGAACGAGCTCCTGTGACTGACCAACATGTCATGGAGTGGGTGGGAGGTGTTATCCAACATTGTCTTTATCTTGGACAGCATCCGCCTCTCCGACACCACCTTGAGGGAGTCCAGCTCCATCCCCACAACATTGCTGGCCTTACGGATTAGTTTATTAAGTCTGTTGGCATCTGCGACCCTCAGCCTGCTCCCCCAGCATGCAACAGCATAGAGGATCGCACTGGCCACAACAGACTCATAGAAAATCCTCAGCATTTTCTGGCAGATGTTGAAGGACCTCAGTCGCCTCAAAAAATAGAGACGACTCTGGCCCTTCCTGTAAAGTGCTGTGGTGTTTTTAGCCCAGTCCAGTTTATTGTCAATGTGTACTCCAAGGTATTTATAGTCCTCCACAATGTCAACACTGACCCCCTGAATTGAAACAGGGGTCAAGTGTTTCCTGGTCTTCCTGAAGTCCACAATCAGTTCCTTGGTCTTGGGAACTGTAGCAACATGGGAAAAAATAAGAAGGGAAACTCAGAACCTTGACTTGAATCAGCAGAGGTGTCTGTTATGTTTTTTACAGAGCCGTTAGTCTATTTTGTCCCCTAGCAGCCCTCAGTCCTCCTCTGTCTCTAGCTCCAGTGAACCATTTGGAGAGAGCTTTCTCTGCTTCTTGCAGGTTGACTTTTGCAGTCAAAGAATTCTTCTTCAGTGCCTCTGCAAATGAAGAAGAAAAATGGGTAAGCCAAAGTAAAGGTAACCGTAGCTTACTTCCTTTCGGAAAGATTTACAAAGAACAATGTTTATTTCACTTTCTTGCCTCAAATATATAAGATGGCACAATAACCAATCTCACTTACACTTTCAAACACTTTATTAAAAAAAGTGTCTCAAGTGAAATTAACTTACCATACACAACATTAAAGAGGCGCAAATCTCGGAACTTTTTCTTCCCATGTCGGCCAAGCAAGTTGTACTCCACGGCAAGCTCGGGTGATATGAGGAATTTCATCATTCTCCTTGTAGCATCATCTACGCTTGTTCCCCCTATATCTGCTACCATGGCAACCTGAGGGGAACATACAAAAAGGACAGATTAGATCATAAGTGTCAAACTCTGGCCCGCGGGCCAAATTTGGCCCCCAGCCTACTTACATTTGGCCCGCGAAGCCATACCAAATTACTATTAGAGCTGGCCTACTGGTATTATACAGCTAATATATATATATATATATATATATATATATATATATATATATTGTTTAGTATTAAGCTTTGCTTGTTCCATATTCAGTTTTTCAGCAAAATGTGTTTGAGTCCATAAGAAAAGATTCATTCCTATATCTGGAGGAATAAATAGATTTCAATAAATATTAACGTTAGCCCGCGACTTTGTTCCAGTTTTGAATTTTGGCCCACTGTGTATTTGAGTTTAACACCCCTGGATTAGATACTGGCATCTGGGTAGGATGCCTCCCTGGGGAGGCGTTTTGGGCACATCCAACCAGGAAGAGACCCAGAGGAACACCCAGGACATGCTAAAGGGACTATGTTTCTCTGCTGGCCTGGAAATGCCTTGGGATTCCGCTGGAGGAGCAGGGCCAAGAGACTGGAGAGAGCGAAGTCTGGGCCTCTCTACTTAGTACTGGATTGGGTCACAGGGGGAGCAGCCTAAGCTTAAGATAATGGACCAGGAATGGAGGATAAATGGACGCTTTACATATTACTTAATGTTAATTGTGTGGAGATAAGAAATACTACACAGCAAAATCTCCAGTGTTAAATTAACACTGGAGAGTGTCTATATGGGTCCACATCTCTGAGTGTTAAATACAACACTGTTGAGTGTTAAATTAACACTTTTGACAGTGTTATATGTTTAAAAGTAACCTAGTCAGTTTTGAAGATTAACAATGGTTAACACTGAGCAGTGCTGATTTTCTAATACTGGAAAATAACTCAAAATGTTAGAAATATTCCAGTACCGTCATGGAAAACCACCATGGTGGAAAACCAAAACAGCAAAAGTAAGAGGGAATTCATGACGATGTTTACGTGAAGCGAAATTTTCAGTGTAGTTTGGATCTTCTTTTGCTGCTGGTTCAGTCAATATTGTTTTGAGAAAGATAAAACCTGCAGCTTCAGAATCTAGCACAAAAAACACAAAGTGCCGTCGGCTGAGAAAGGCCACATCACACCAGGAAGTTCTTGTACTGTGGATTGCACAGTTTCTGGAAAAGCACAACTGGTCCAGTATACAACAAAAATTGTCTTAATTCTGTAGCTTTCCATTGTCTGTACTCCATTAGGGACCGTGGTTTTCTGGAAAACGTGCGTGGCAGACTTTGCCTACACTGTTTTAAGTGATCTGAAATGGCAGACAGAGTAGAAGTAGGAACCCGACACTGCAATGGTCCCTTAATCCACAGGGCAAGTAATTTACGTACAATACCCAAGCAAATTAAATGCATATAGTCTAAGGGAAAGGCTGAAACCATGCCAATGCCTAGCTCTTGAAGAGGTGATTTGGAGTTGTGGTGATCTTCATCTAACATTTCTTCAAACTGAGAATCTGATCTGAGACTTGAATCCATATCTGGAAAAATAACTTTCCCATCAACATAAACACCATACTGTGTACAGCGCTCACAAGAACTGTAGCCACCATGACCTTTGATGCATTTTAAATAAGCTCTAGCTGGGGTGTCACAGATAAAAGCATCTGGAAGGGGTACATTGAAGTGTTTTCCATTGAAAACAATACCAGTTTTTGTGACCTTTTTTACATCTTCTATAAAATCATGCATGTAGTCGTTCACCGACTCAGGTTTGCAGGGACCAGCATATATACCCATCATGAAAACATTTGCTTGTGGCAGTTCAACTATCTTACCTAAAATAGGCCACAGTTGCATATTAGAGCTCTTAAAGAGAGGCAAACCATCAACATTCACACGAATGGTTAATGTATCAGTTTTCAGTTCATGTTGATTTATCATTTTCAGTTCTGACAATACTGCACTTTCAAGACCAAAATGGTAGTAACTTCCCCTGCCAATCTGTTTCACTTCACAGTCTTTTAATGTACTGAGCAAAGTTCTGGGATCCTTTGGCAAATCTAGACCAAGCTCCAAAAGTATGGTTAAGAGCTCTGACAACACAGAATGAGACACATTTCGGTTTGCTGCCCATTCAGCAAGTTTCCTCTTAGCATCAGAGTCTGACTCCACATCAGGAAAGTCACAGTTTTGTTCTTCATCCGCTTCACTATCCATGTAAAAGTCATTACTATTAAAATCCAGAGGTAAATCTTCATCCAAGCTGTTACTCGAATATTCCTCTACATTGTCCTCTGCCTTGTTGATAGTCTCATCTTTATTTTCTATATCTTCAATATTTTCCACTGCTTCATCCACAATCGAATGTTTGTTCGCCACATCTTCAGTGTATTGCAAAGCCTGGTCCACGGCCTTCTCTGCAAGTTCCACAGCATCTAAGGCAAGGCTATGTAAATGCTGCTGAACTCGAACTTTAATTCTCCTTCTCCTTGTCTGTGATTTGGCAAGAAGGTAATCCATTTCACTAAAATACACAGAAGATTGTGTGCAGAATAGAAGTGTGAGCCATTTTCACACATACGGAAATTCAAAAAATTGCAGAAGATATTCTGAAGAGGAATACAGTACCTTGCAAAAGTATTCACCCCCCTTGAACTTTTCCACATTTTGTCACATTGCAGACACAAGCAGGAATCATTTTTATTGGAATTCCATGTGAAAGACCAACGCAAAGTGGTGTACACGTGAAAGTGGAATGAAAGTCATACATGATTCCAAATATTTTTTACAAATCAATAACTGCAAAGTGGGGTGTGCGTAATTATTCAGCCCCCTTTGGTCTGAGTGCAGTCAGTTGCCCATGGACATTGCCTGATGAGTGCTAATGACTAAACATAGTGCACCTGTGTGTAATCTAATGTCAGCACAAATACAGCTGCTCTGTGACGGCCTCAGAGGTTGTCTAAGAGAATATTGGGAGCAACAACACCATGAAGTCCAAAGAACACACCAGACAGGTCAGGGATGAAGTTATTGAGAAATTTAGAGCAGGTTTGGGCTACAAAAAGATTTCCCAAGCCTTGAACATCCCACGGAGCACTGTTCAAGTGATCATTCAGAAATGGAAGGAGTATGGCACAACCGTAAACCTACCAAGACAAGGCCATCCACCTAAACTCACAGGCCGAACAAGGAGGGCGCTGCAGAGAAAGAGAGAAATGCAGCTCTGGACGAGCTGCAGAGATCTACAGCTCAGGTGGGGGAATCTGTCCATAGGACAACTATTAGTCGTGCACTGCACAAAGTTGGCCTTTATGGAAGAGTGGCAAGAAGAAAGCCATTGTTAACAGAAAACCATAAGAAGTCCCGTTTGCAGTTTGCCACAAGCCATGTGGGGACACAGCAAACATGTGGAAGAAGATACTCTGGACAGATGAGACCAAAAATGGAACTTTTTGGCCAAAATGCAAAACGCTATGTGTGGCCTAAAACTAACACTGCACATCACTCTGAACACACCATCCCCACAATTGGTCTTTCACGTGGGATTCCAATAAAATTGATTCATGTTTGTGGCTGTAATGTGACAAAATGTGGGAAAGTTCAAGGGGGCCGAATACTTTTGCAAGCCACTGTATTTGGAAACATTGTTTGTAAAAAACACTTCAGCCAGAGTGGAGCTTTTCCATCAATCTACACTGTAAAATGTATAAATCAGCAAGTGATAAATTATCACTGTTGCTGGTATTTTCTCAAAGAGTTGTATGTGATAGAAATTGCTGTTTATAGTCCTTCTGTACATCTGCATGTTGCTTGCCAATTAAAATCTATAATTGTGGGGATTCATATTCATGTGATACTTATAACAACAGTTATCAAGTATACCAATTTAACTTTGCTCATGTGCTTGAAGGAAAATGGTTATTTCCATGTATTTCCCTATTCTGCCTTTAATTTTGAGGAGTTCCTTCTAGCTGTTACAGTGCTATGGGCTCAAAATGTGGTCATAAATATTTTGTACTTGTAAATCAGGATTTGTATGTGTAAAAAAGATTTTTTTTTTTGTGTGTGTGTGTGTGTGTGTGTGTGTGTGTGTGTGTGTGCATAAAAAAAGATCTGTATGTGTAAAAAGAATTTGTGTGTGTGTAAAAAAGATTTGTGTGCTGACTTAGCCAAAAAAGAACCCTGCAAGTTACAAGTATGAATTTTGACCCTATTTTTCTTCCTTTCATCTGATTGGTCAATGTCATGTCAATCACAAATGTAACAATCCAATCAGAGAACAGATGGGTTTGGCTGCCGGAGGGGCGCTTTTTTGAACTGCAGGTCTTTGAAGGGAATAAATGCCCTTTTACATGCCAACCCAGCGTTTTGCTTCACCACCACGAAGGAAAACAGTCTGTGGTCGTCCGACTTTGGTGATTTTTGTGTCACAGGTCTACGTGCATAATACACGGACTTCCACAGCCTTTTCAACAGCGCTGCGGGGGGGGAGCAGTGTTTTTGAAATGACAGCTTTCATTACAAAGCTTTCTCCGTTATGAATTAGCATACATGTTTTTATTTAACATTTGAAGAACTAGCAAAAAAAACCCCAGAAACTCTTGTAGAGGACATAAAGTTAGAGATAGAAAAGACAAGGAGCAGGTGCATCTAGTACAGGTAGAGCTGCTGCAAAAACCCACAGAGCTCAGCAGCCAGCGCTACAAATTCTGGATCCTTTGCTTTTAGTTAGCATTAGCAGCACATCCTGTGTCTGATGTGAAAGGACCTTTATGCTGCACGCTGTGACTCACAGCAATGGTCCTGGGTCAGCCCTGACTTTGTGTTAAACTAATCCTAAAGTAATAATGGTATTTCTAACCACTGATATACCACAACTTTTTCCTTTCAACAGCTGCTGAAAATTAGGGGACCGAGCTGCTATCGGATATTTATATAGCGATCCTCCAGCTTCAAACTGTATCACCCTTCAAGGACCTGCAGTTCAAAAAAGCTCCCCTCCGACAGCCAAACCCATCTGTTCTCTGATTGGATTGTTACATTTGTGATTGACATGACATTGACCAATCAGATGAAAGGAAGAAAAATAGGGTCAAAATTCATACTTTTAACGTGCAGGGTTTTTTTGGCCACACACAAATCTTTTTTACACACACAAATCTTTTTTTACACAAACATAGACTACTTAACTATGCATAGGGGGATATTTAGTGAAAGACTTCATTTTATTAAATAGTTAATTAAGCCATCAATGGGAGTTAGATTTAATACTAGTGTTTTACACAGCATTCAGCTATAGTAACATGTTCTGCATTTTCCTACATCACCATCTGATCTGAACAGCTGCACTTATTTATTAAATTAATAACTGCCTTGGACATTTTTCAGTAACCAATAACTAGATGGAACAGCACAGTATTTAAGGCTACGTCCACACGTACACCAGTATTTGAAAGCGGAGACTTTTTTGAAACTCATGCAAGGGTGGAGATTTTCAAAAACCGTTTTTGCGTTTAGGTGTGGATGAGGGAAACAGAGGAAACGCAGCATCAAAGGTCTGTGCCTTTTTTGACATCACACCATGTGCCAGGTTATTGCTTCGGTGAAAGGAATTTCTACAATGACTTAGAAAAAATACCATTACTGTTAATTTTACTCTATGCAGTGTTAATATGCTTACATACACACAGTTACTGTCCCTCCACACATAGGACTCAGTTCTGCTTCTATGCACCATCTTTGTTTACGCTTTCCCACCCAGGCTTCATGACTTCTGATTGGCCAACATTTCTACACATTAGGAATATATCGCCACCTGCTGCTTTAGCAGCAGCGTTTTGGCTTTTACGAGTGGATGGGATTTTTTTTTTTTTTTTTTTTTTTTTAGGAAAACAGAAAATGTCCGTTTTCAAAATTACCCATGTACGTGTGGACGTAGCCTAAGAGAGTGATCCAGGCAGTGTTTAGGCTGAAAAAGCTGTGTTTGCACTAATTTATTCATAAATAATCCTAATTATACATCTTGCTTCCATGTTTGTATCCTGTGTCACTAAAAATACATTTTATTTTAATTTTATACATTGATTAATGACCTGCAGAATCTCCTTATCATATTAAGTGATTCATAATTGTCACTTTATGCTTTCTACATCGCTAAAGTGATGACATCCTTGCATTACATACTTTAGGTTCATTTTCTGCAGGCAATTTTCTGACAGAGAACAGACAGATTTACACTATAACATGCAGCGTTCTATAGATGGACACATAAAGAAATGAAAAATTACATGTATGTGCTAACTTTCTAAACACTTTGTTACATTTATGATAAAGTAGATAAAACACATTTACGTCGGCCTTGGCTCATTAGTTCTTGTCTTTAAATGAACTTTGTGTGTGTTTCAGGTGCTGCACTCTCAAAGACTGAATGAACCAGCATTGCAGCCATGGGTCACTGTGAGCATCACAGGGAAGGTTGAAGCCGCCCACTGCAGCTGTAAGGCCGGAGTCGCAGAGACCTGCAGCCATGTCGCTGCTCTTCTGTTTAATGTAGAAGCAACAGTGTTGATCCGTGGCACAAGGACTGTTACAGATGAATCTGCATACTGGGTTTTGCTGGGTAATAATACCAAGATACAGCCAGAGGTTGGCCATAAGATGGACTTCTCCTCTTCAGCTGCCTAAAAAAAGACTCTTGATCAAAACATAAACAGACCATCCGTATTGAAAGGTAAAAGGAGCCATCCTCAAAAAAGAAAAATCCCTCCTGCTACTGTGGAGGAGTTGTCACTGCTATTGGATACTTTGCTGGAACACAGTAAAGCTGTGGGTTGTGGGAATGACCCATAATGTTTTATCTAGGGGTCTAGATTTATGCCTGTGGTGCACTGCCGTGTAAATAATTTGCATTTACTGAATATCTACTGACTGAGTCCCACTGTTCAAAAGTTGAATAAAGAAACAAACTAATTTTGCCTCTTTTTTTATTAAAACCACTTTATAGAACATCACATCAGTGTAGAATCCATGTCATTTAAAATGACAAAATGTTTACACAAATCATGAGTGTTTACATGATATCACCCACTACTAACATTACTTTATTTACTGTATCTTTTGAAAAAACACAGCAATTTTAACAGCACAAGACTTAAGAATATTTAACAGGAGCAGGTTTCATTCTTCCCTGGTTTTATTATCACACTGTTCACCAAACACAGCAAACCTTCACCATCTTATCCAGGAGGGTCACCTCTTCACCCTCAGAAGAAGTAATCTGATTGGCATGGTGGTATGTTTGAAGCAGGTCCCTTGTGTAGCGCTGGAACCCAGTCACGATGTTTCTCCAAAGCCCTATAGGAACCGCTCACTTTAAAAAACAACTTTATTTAAAAAGTAATTTTATGCCTGATACAAACATTTTAAAAGGCAAACCATGCACAAGTTAAACAGATAAATTTTAGTTTTGCTTAGTTTTTTAAGTATAGGAATGGTTATTATGTTTTAAAAAATCATATGTAATAATTGTCAAATAACATAAAAATAAAACAACATAATAATAAAAGCATAATTGACAGAATATATCGTAATGATAACAATAGCAACACCTCACTTAAAAGAATCAGAATCAGAAAGGGTTTTATTGCCAAATGTTGAGCAGGTTTACAACATTAGGAAATTGCTGCGGTGCTTGGTGCAAACATACTGTCATAAACGCTTAAATAGATATAAAAATAAGAATAAGAATTAAAAGTGCTAAGTAGATAGATACATGAGTGCAGGTGGTGATCAATGCCAAACATGGAATGATGCAGTTTGCCCCACCTGGGGCACACAAAAACAGCTTTTCTTTAAAAGACTATGTTAGCACATATCTAACCCATGTGAAAAACCCAAGTGGGTCCTACATGTGTTTCCCATTTTGTACCAAGTTAAGTGTTTCCCATGTTTGACCCAGCTAGGACCTACTAAAAGTGCCCACTTGGCATTGCCCACATGGGTTTAATGTGAAGAACCCAAGTAGGCCCCATACAAAAAGACCAGTTTGAGCCCATGCCCATATGGTACCCATCTAGCCCGAGCAAAAACCAGGTGGGGCCCATATATACATGTTGGCTGGGGTGTTCTGAAGGCAGGACTGTGATGCAGTTTTCTGCCTCGCCACTAGAGGGCGCGGCCGTTTTGTGAGTAATGTTTTGACTGGGATGGAAAATGGTGTTCATGAAGGCAGTGTGAATCACAAGTTATGCTCGGGAGCAGTTTATGTGGGTTCAGTGAGAGTGTGCGTCCATAAGACTGGTGAGTTACAGGATATTTCTTGTGTAAGAAGGATAGAAGGATAGCCTGTATGTTTTCTTGCTCTGGACGTCCTCTACATTTTGTATAAGCTAAGTTATCGCTAAGCTAAGCTAAGCGGGCTAAGCTAAGCTAAGTTCGCCTAGGCAAAACTGAGTTCAGTTTGAGTTGGTGATTTGTTATGTGTATTTGCCTTCTTTAGTTGGCATCATAAGTGAGTGGGGCACAAAAGTTAAGTGATGGGAAGATGTTTATTTTCTTTGTTGCCAAATATGGTTCAGACTATAAGTAAAAGCCGCCAGCTTAGTATTAGGGCCTATAAGACAAGTATATATGTTATATGGTGATTATTGTTGTCTATAATTTGATTGTAATTTGTGTTCTATTTTCCATTCTGTTTGTAGAACCACACCCACGCTAAATCTGCCATTAAAGAGCTGAACGATCAGCCCCTGTCCTCATTATTTTGTGGAGGGTCATAGTGGCACTTGACCTGTGCACACCCTGCGATCACCACCGTAGAAATGAACCTCATATCAGAAATCATCATAACAGCTGGAACCTTCCATCTGGATTGTTGGGCTTGTTGTTGGGGTTCCTACAGAGCTCAGAGTGGACACACCAAGGTTCTTCTAATGAATGAAAGTCCAAACTCAAACTAGGAGGGAAAAACATTTTCATCAACTTCAATAAAAATCCAAAGATTAGAAAAAGTGAAGCAACAATGAGTCCTAGTACAGTCCCAGCACTGAAGTCCCTGCTGCTCTTTATACTGGATGTGCTGCATCACTGACTGACAGCTGATGAAGAGTCTCTGGAAACACTCGTTTATCTCCTCTGCTCTTCCTTCTTCTCTCTGCAGGTGGAGCTGATGATGGTAAACAGGACGGTGTGTGTGCTGAGAGAGGAGGAGCTGTGTCCTGATGATCCAGAGAGGTTGAAGCAGCAGCAGCTTGTGTGTAGAGATGCTCTGACTGGGCCATGTTACTGGGAGGTGGAGAGGAGAGCTTCATCCAGCAGTGACTGACAGAGGAATGAGAAGAAGTGCAGATGACTGTCAGTGCTGCAGAGTGAACTGCTCTGAGAACAGCTCCACTGTCAGACACAATGTAGAGTCCAGCATCATCCCTGTGTGTCCCTCTGGATCTGACAGAGGATCATCAGTGTATCTGGACTGCTCTGCTGCTGCTCTGTCCTTCTACAGTCTCTGCACAGTCTCTGTCTGACTCTGGCTTCAGACCCTCCTGGATCAAACTCACCTGGAAAGACTTTCAAACATCACTCAATAGATTTGAATACAGAATATATTTGATATATACTGTAGATGTACTGTAGAGTTGCAGTTTGTCACTTGTAAATACAGTCTGTGAGCAGCTGTGAGCTGAAAGATCTTTCTAGAAACAGGAAATGTTTTCACTCTTCTGTTGCTTTTTCATATATTTCCACAACATTAATATTGATCCCACCTGTCTCACCTGTTTCATGCTTTTATACATAATAACAGGACACGTGTGATCTGAGCGCTGCAGTGGTTGCTGTGCTGCACGTCTTCATTTAGATAACAGAGACATCTAGTGGTTCAGAGGGAGAACTGCAGGAGGTGGAGCTGTGTTTTAGCATGGAAAACTTTTTATCTTTTAGGCGCAGATACAAATATGACAAGTATCAGTGTGAGATACAAAAGGTCACATCAGTCAGCAGAGGGAACAGTGATCACACAGCAATGTAAGAATAGAAACATAACAGTGAATCTGGACATGTATACAGATGGAAGCAAACAAACAGGATGTAACACTACATTAAAGCCACAAATGTGAAGAAAACAAAGCCAAAGGAAAATATATTTGATCTCAGGGCCCTGTTTCAGGAAGCCGGTTTAGTGGAAAAACTGAGTAAGTATACCCTGAGTTAACGAAAACTCTGGGTTTTCGGTTTCACAAAGCGAGTTCAGCTGAAGCCTGAGTGAGTCACTATGACGACACACGCCGTGAAGCTAACCTGCCCCCTAGCAGGGCCCTGTTTCAGGAAGCCGGTTTAGTGGAAAAACTGAGTAAGTATACCCTGAGTTAACGAAAACTCTGGGTTTTCGGTTTCACAAAGCGAGTTCAGCTGCAGCCTGAGTGAGTCACTATGACGACACACGCCGTGAAGCTAACCTGCCCCCTAGCAGGTTTACTACAACTAACCCTGACTGTCTCCGCCTCTTTGTCAGAAACCTGACAGTAGGAAGTGTCGGACATGGCGTGCCACTTCCTTGAAGAGCCAGTAGATCGTGAAGCCCAAATTCTCCGCAGAGCTCTCCGCCGGGAGAGAGTGATTCGAGCGCGTCTGGACATCTTATCATTACCTGATGATTTTCTGTGCGAACGTTACCGTTTCTCAGCACAATCAATAAGTTATTTGAATAACATCCTCAGGCCATATATTACGCATGTGACACATCGCGGACATGCTCTCAGTTCCGTACATATTATTTGTATTGCACTTCGGTTTCTTGCAAACGGGAGCTTTCTGTATAATATTGGTGACGCTGAGCACGTTTCCAAGGCTACCGTCTGTCGGGCAGTCAGGAATGTTACAGTTGCACTGAAACGTCTCCTGTACTCGTTTGTGGTGTTCCCCGGTCATAGACCCACAAGATTCATCAAAGAGGGATGCCACAAAATTGCAGGTATCAGGATGACCAAAACTTAATTTATGATGTGGTGATACTTGAACTACTACTTAAATTTTACATTTATTTTCACGGTTCCCAGGCGTGATTGGCTGTATAGATGGCACTCACATTCCAATTATTGCTCCTTCAGTAAATGAAGGAGACTATGTGAACAGGAAGTCTTTCCACAGCATTAATGTACAGGTACATAGTTCCCTGTAGCATTTCAAACTAACAAATTATTTCATTATAGTAATGGATGCTAATTTGTGTTCTCTGCACTGTGAAGATCATATGTGATGCTGCCAACATTATCACAAATGTGGAAGCCAAGTGGCCAGGCTCTGTCCATGACTCACAAATATTCCGTGAATGTACACTGAGCACAAAATTTGGACATGGTGAGTTGAAAATACTTTAAAATATATAAAGACCAATTGCTTCAGGGACATTTGAACTGAAGTGTATCCTTCTGTCTTAGGAGAGTTCACTGGCTACTTGCTTGGTGATAGGGGGTATCCATGTTTACCCTATTTGCTTACCCCTTACCCTGACCCTGAACCGGGCCCACAGCAGCGATATAATCTGGCTAATTGCAGGACAAGAGCCAGAATTGAAATGACTATCGGAATGCTTAAGGCCCGGTTCCAGTGCCTGCAAAGACTCAGGGTCACCCCAGAAAGGGCATGTGACATTATTGTGGCATGTGTGATTCTTCACAACATTGCCACAATTAGAGGAGAACACTGTCCTTCTGAACCAAACATCAGCAGTGATCCAAACCATGAACATCCTGACCCTCCCACGGACATACAAGATGGAAGAGCAGTCAGAGACACCATATGTCACAATCATTTCTTTTGACCCATCACCTCAACATGTTGAAAGAAGAATAAACAGATTTTTTGTTCAACTGGCTTTATTGGTCACCTGTGTTTCCTGTACACAAAGTATTAAAAGATGTAAACCTCATAAAGTGTCTCTGTTGCTTCCTCCTCTGTAACAGCTGTCAATGTTTCTTCATTATTTTCCTGTAGTAAAGAAATAAACAACATTGCTGTTCTACTGTAAACTCATCTAATCTGTGGAGTATTACTCACAACTGCATGTTGGTCTGGCTCAACAGGAGGCTGCACCAGATGCAGTACACCATCACCATCAACTGATAGAATATGAGGTTTATACAGGTCACTTATAACTTACAAGGGACCAAATGGCAATTAACAAACATACCAATCACCTTACACTTCATTGTCATTATGCTCTCAAAGACAACCAAGACTGAGGGAAGGCAAAATCAGTAGGAAAATAACTTCACTACAAAATAATCCATTATGGTAAAGAGTTTATCAAATGAATGAGTAGCACTGCAAAGGTGACTGTGAAGAAAGGATGTATGCACATCATGTATTATTTTGAATTTACCCCCTATGTAGGCACTTGTGTCTTGCGGGGTTATTGACTCAGAGGATGTCCCCGCAGAGATGCCTTCGGCCACAGGGCGCCCACTGTTTTGGCTGAGGGCCAACTGCTCAGCCTCTGTGAGTGGTGGTGGTGGAGGACCCCCACCTGTTTTTCGGGCCTCCGCTTTTTTTCTGTTGGCTATAACGGGCCACATTTGAGCATACAGAGTAAGCAAATATGTACTTGTAATGTGCTCAGATAATTTCAATAAGTGCTTACAGAAAGAAAATTAATGTAGCCTCTAACTGCAATTGATTTACATCGGACAAACAGACCAAGCACTATGGCTCATAATACAATTACACCTTACCTGTTTGGACTATATTTTTATATTTCATTTTTACTTGCTGCCAGGAACGTTTGGGGCCTGTTGGGTTGCACCTGCGCTCACATCACATCACAAAATAAAATGTATAAAATAACAAATAAAATAACATATGATAAAATAACGTGTTAAATGGGTGGAAATCCCTAGATCAATGTTTATATTAACACTCACGCATTGACTCTGTCGGCTATGTTTTGCCATGCATGCTCACTTTCTTTTGCAGCTGTCGCTGTGTTACTTTTTTCCGCGGAATTTGCATGTTATCGGCATATGCTGCCATCAGAATTTCGGCCTCAAGCGCTGTAAAATACATTGACCGCGCCTTCTTTCCCTCCGTCTCCATGGTGACTCGCTTAATCTGTGCTCCGCTTATCAGGGCTTTATGTATCCTCGTCCGCGCGCTTCACTTGGGGTTAAAGCAACTCCGCCTTGATTGAACTAATTGTTATCAGCCTTTCTGGAACGGAATATTCCGAGTTGGACAGTTCGGGGTTACTCAACCGTGAGTGTCGTTTTTCACTCTGAGTTTTCCAAACCGGCTTCCTGAAACAGGGCCCTGGTTTACTACAACTAACCCTGACTGTCTCCGCCCCTTTGTCGGAAACCTGACAGTAGGAAGTGTCGGACATGGCGTGTCCCTTCCTTGAAGAGCCAGTAGATCGTGAAGCCCAAATTCTCCGCAGAGCTCTCCGCCGGGAGAGAGTGATTAGAGCGCGTTTGGACATTTTATCATTTCCTGATGATTTCCCGTGCGAACGTTACCGTTTCTCAGCACAATCTATAATTTATTTGGATAACATCCTCAGGCCATATATTACGCATGTGACACATCGCGGACATGCTCTCAGTTCATTACATATTATTTGTATTGCACTCCGTTTTTTTGCAAACGGGAGCTTTCTGTATAATATTGGTGACGCTGAGCACGTTTCCAAGGCTACCGTCTGTCGGGCAGTCAGGAATGTTACAGTTGCACTGAAACGTCTCCTGCACTCGTTTGTGGTGTTCCCCGGTCATAGACCCACAAGATTCATCAAAGAGGGATGCCACAAAATTGCAGGTATCAGGATGACCAAAACTTAATTTATGGTGTGGTGATACTTGGCCTACTAAAAATATTACATTTATTTTCACGGTTCCCAGGCGTGATTGGCTGTATAGATGGCACTCACATTCCAGTCATTGCTCCTTTAGTAAATGAAGGAGACTATGTGAACAGGAAGTCTTTCCACAGCATTAATGTACAGGTACATAGTTCCCTGTAGCATTTCAAACTAACAGATTATTTCATCATAGTAATGGATGCTAATTTGTGTTCTCTGCACTGTGAAGATCATATGTGATGCTGCCAACATTATCACAAATGTGGAAGCCAAGCAGCCAGGCTCTGTCCATGACACACAAATATTCCGTGAATGTACACTGAGCACAAAATTTGGACATGGTGAGTTGAGAATACTTTAAAATATATAAAGACCAATTGCTTCAGGGACATTTGAACTGAAGTGTATCCTTCTGTCTTAGGAGAGTTCACTGGCTACTTGCTTGGTGATAGGGGGTATCCATGTTTACCCTATTTGCTTGCCCCTTACCCTGACCCTGAACCGGGCCCACAGCAGCGATATAATCTGGCTAATTGCAGGACAAGAGCCAGAGTTGAAATGACTATCGGAATGCTTAAGGCCCGGTTCCAGTGCCTGCAAAGACTCAGGGTCACCCCAGAAAGGGCATGTGACATTATTGTGGCATGTGTGATTCTTCACAACATTGCCACAATTAGAGGAGAACACTGTCCTTCTGAACCAAACATCAGCAGTGATCCAAACCATGAACATCCTGACCCTCCCACGGACATACAAGATGGAAGAGCAGTCAGAGACACCATATGTCACAATCATTTCTTTTGACCCATCACCTCAACATGTTGAAAGAAGAATAAACAGATTTTTTGTTCAACTGGCTTTATTGGTCGCCTGTGTTTCCTGTACACAAAGTATTAAAAGATGTAAACCTCATAAAGTGTCTCTGTTGCTTCCTCCTCTGTAACAGCTGTCAATGTTTCTTCATTATTTTCCTGTAGTAAAGAAATAGACAACATTGCTGTTCTACTGTAAACTCATATAATCTGTGGAGTATTACTCACAACTGCATGTTGGTCTGGCTCAACAGGAGGCTGCACCAGATGCAGTACACCACCACCATCAACTGATAGAATATGAGGTTTATACAGGTCACTTATAACTTACAAGGGACCAAATGGCAATTAACAAACATACCAATCAGCTTACACTTCATTGTCATTATGCTCTCAAAGACAACCAAGACTGAGGGAAGGCAAAATCAGTAGGAAAATAACTTCACTACAAAATAATCCATTATGGTGAAGAGTTTATCAAATGAATGAGTAGCACTGCGAAGGTGACTGTGAAGAAAGGATGTATGCACATCATGTATTATTTTGAATTTACCCCTTATGTAGGCACTTGTGTCTTGCGGGGTTATTGCCTCAGAGGATGTCCCCACAGAGATGCCTTCAGCCACAGGGCGCCCACTGTTTTGGCTGAGGGCCAACTGCTCAGCCTCTGTGAGTGGCGGTGGTGGAGGACCCCCACCTGTTTTTCGGGCCTCTGCTTTTTTTCTAGTGGCCATAACGGGGTCACATTTGAGCATACAGAGTAAGCAAATATGTACTTGTAATGTGCTCAGATAATTTCAATAAGTGCTTACAGAAAGGAAATTAATGTAGCCTCTAACTGCAATTGATTTACATCGGACAAACAGACCAAGCACTATGGCTCATAATACAATTACACCTTACCTGTTTGGACTATATTTTTATATTTCATTTTTACTTGCTGCCAGGCACGTTTGGGGCCTGTTGGGTTGCACCTGCGCTCACATCACATCACAAAATAAAATGTATAAAATAACAAATAAAATAACATATGATAAAATAACGTGTTAAATGGGTGGAAATCCCTAGATCAATGTTTAAATTAACACTCACGCATTGACTCTGTCGGCTATGTTTTGCCATGCATGCTTTTGCAGCTGTGGCTGTGTTACTTTTTTCCGCGGAATTTGCATGTTATCGGCATATGCTGCCATCAGAATTTCGGCCTCAAGCGCTGTAAAATACATTGACCACGCCTTCTTTCCCTCCGTCTCCATGGTGACTCGCTTAATCTGTGCTCCGCTTATCAGGGCTTTATGTATCCTCGTCCGCGCGCTTCACTTGGGGTTAAAGCAACTCCGCGTTGACTGAACTAATTGTTATCAGCCTTTCTGAAACCAAATATTCCGAGTTGGACAGTTCGGGGTTACTCAACCCTGCGTATCGTTTTTCACTCTGAGTTTTCTAAACCGGCTTCCTGAAACAGGGCCCAGGAATCCAAATCAGATGCTTTAGAGCAGGGGTCGGCCACCCAGGAGGAGCAGAGACCTGAGGCAGCCGCCGATCCGAGTGACAGGTGAACTGAACTTCAGGTAAGAAGTTATGACCTGCAGTCTATTTGGGACAGATATAAACCAAGTTTAGGTGGAGTTTATTTTCGTTGTACTGACTTTTTACAGTCAGTTACAATAACTCCCACTCGGAGACCTGTGTCTCTGAGTGGGAGACCAGAGATCACATTAACATGTGTGTCCCTGTATTAACAAACATGACATATTGGCCCAGTTTATTTTTCTTATCATTGTTGTGAGGAGACCATGAATAGCATTTGTATTTTCTGTTGTACAGTTCATTTGCTGTTATGGATAAAAAGTCTTTTTTGTTTCAAAGTAGCTGATAACTATTCGCTGACAGCTGCCAACATCTACGCACAAATATAATCCTATGAAGTTGTTCTATATAGTGTGTAATTTATTGCTAATGCAATCATATGGCACATTGACTTCTGAGGAAATTTTAGATGCACTCATCATCAGAAAGGTTGCCGACCTAAACCAGGGGGTTTAGAGCATCATAGAGTTTTTGTGGTTTGTTTTCTTTAAGTCATTTCACAGATTTTCTCTATAATTTCAATTCCTTGAATAAAACAACAAACTTAGGGGATGATTTTGTAATCCGACTTTATGTATGAAAGATTTGACTAAACATAAAACAATCTTCCAACTCAGTCGTCATTCTTATCTTGTGAAATCAAACCAAATGTTCTGTTGTCTCTAAATCAGGGATTGATGAAATCTTTGGTTGCATCCATTTATGAACATGTTCTCATTCATATTAAATCGTAGTCTAAGTCCTTCTTTAGAGGGATAAATGTCATTCATTATCTTCAAATGTGTTTCTGTTGTTTTGGGGGGAAGTTTGAAGTCCATTGTTCAAAGTCTGTTAATGAAACTTTATGAAGTTTATGTAGGATGTTTTTCCTATTTTGTATTTGTTTGAATTATGATGTATTTTTGACTCTTTCTGCCATGATGCCAGGTCTCTCTTGAAAACCACATTTTTTTTTTTTTTTTAATTCATATTTTTATTAAGGTTTCAAAAGCAGGCATTCACAGTATGTACATCATGTAAGCATTCTTCATACTTAGGTTATCTGCCTTAAATACTGAAATAGTATTTTAATTTACAAACAACATTTTTAATCTCAATTAAATTTTCACCTGGAGAAATAAAGATGATAATAATAATTTTGTCTTCAGGGAATCATTTCTCTGTAAAACAGCTTCTTCTGAAACTCTTGTTACATTTCTTGTTTATTGTTTGCTGGTTGTAGAAAAATGTCATCGTCTCTGTGTGAACTTAAACTCTACATGTGGTGTCAGCTATAAACGAGCTCTAGAGTCTAATAACGATGCTTTTATTATTGTCTGGTATCCAACCTAACCCTGGGCCTCTGGCTGAATGTGAAACACCAGCAGATGTTAAAAACTGTCTGGGTTACACGTGCATCACGTCGTGTGCTTCCTAACATGGATATGATTGGAATCTGGGCCTGTTCAAGCGGTGCTGGTATCATTGTTGTTTCTGAGACTTTCCAAATCTTTACTGGATAAAAACGTAGCAACTGATGGATTTAACATTTAGCTCTCAGACTGTCCCAGAAAAGGCGGAGGTCTGGAAGTTTATGTGAAGCTCTGTCTTGCTGCTCAAGTCTTGTTCTCTCCATCTGCACCTCAACCATTTGAAATCTTGGCCTTAACTATTGATCTGTTTGGAAATCAGACTGTTGTTGGCTGCTATCAGCCTCCACCTGCTTCCCCCAGCACATCACCGTCTCTGGTTCAACTTTTATCTGAGCTGCATTTTAATGACGTCTTTCAGATGGATGATTTTCATTGGGACTGGCTTTCTTCTGTGTCTGATGATTTTAAGGCACGCTGCTTGTTTTTAAAACTGACTCAAATTATTTAAAGCCTCACACGCCTTGATCCTAAACACCCAGATAAATCTGCTCTTATTGACCTTTTTTAACTAATATGCTGCGTAAGTTTTCCACATCTGCAGTTTTTGCCAACGACCTGAGTGATCACTGCATAGTTGGTGCTGTGAGAAACACTCTCACGCTCCGAGCCCGCATCAGTTTGAACTGGGGTCGTATTAAACAGGCTGACAATGTCAGTTTGGGAACATTTACAGGAGAGTTGTGTCTACTTTGTGGACAGACACGCCCCTTTTTGCCAGGTCAGGGTGAAAGGTCGGGATAGGCCTGGTTTGGTTCAGTACCGGCCGATCTCCTACATGAGAGAAACCAGGCCTGGGCAGGAAGTCTGGCTCTGATGCTGATTGGCTACGTTTTCATTAGCTGTGTAATCGGATTACTGCCTCCATCATCAAGATGTAACTATTTTTTACTTTAACGACTGACAGTCCAAACGACCGTAGGAGGTTTTGGCAAACTATAAAGTGTCTCTGCCAGCTGTGACTCCTCAGAGCTTCCTCCTCACTTAAATATCGACTCCACTCCTGTGTCAGACAAAACTGAAATGTTGCTTTAACAAACACTTTGTTGCTTCTTGCTCTTTGTTCAGCACAGTATCTGATGGTAAACCTCTTGCACACAACTCTGCTCGTAGTTCCTGCTTACTGATACCTTTTCCTTCACACCTGTCACAGTAGAAGAGGTTTGTAAGGCTTTGAATAGCCCCAACACCAGAAACTCGTCCTCACAATCGTTCTCCTTCCTTCTTGCACTTGGCTGCAAATATCATAGCTGAGCCAGTGTCTTATATTTTTAATCTTTCTCTACAACAGAAGGCTTTACCACAGATGTGGAAGTGTGCCTCTGTACTCCCCCACTGAAAGCTGGTGATTCTTCAACAGTTAGTAATTACAGGCCAATTTCCAAACTCTGTGTCTTATCTAAGGTTCTTCAAAGGCTGGTAAATAATCAACTTCAAAGTTATCTGGATGAAAATATGATTTTATCTCCCTTCCAGTCTGGTTTTAGGAAACTGCACAGTACTGGAACTGCTTCGATAAAAGTTCTCAAAGACATCTATGAAGCGCTGGATGCAAAGAACTACTGTGCAGCTCTTTTTTTGATCTATCAAAGCCTTTGACACTGTTGACCACAACAAAAAATCTTCTGGCACAACTTCACCTACTTCCAGGTTGCGTGGAGAGGATGAGGATCTAACAGCACAGGAACTCCAGCAACACTCAGCAGCAGCTGCTCCCAGTCCCTTGGTTTATGAGCTGAGCTGCTGACCACAGCATTTTATGTCATGGATTACTGGAAATAGGCCTTTCAGACCGAGCAGCTGGCTGCTTATCTAATGTTCTTTTGGACATCAGCAGTGCGTTCAGCTCAATGGTCTCTCTTCCAGCTTTTTAAATGTCACTAAACGAGTGCACAGGGTTCTGCCCTGGGCTACTTATGTCAACGGTGTGGCACAAAATCTAGATGCATCTGTTCATTTTATACCATCAACATAGTTTTCAAACCATTACAGCAGCTGTTGATAGTATTCAGTCTCAGCTGGCTCAGACTGGCTTTAAATGTAGAAAAAACAAAGTCATGTTGTTCACAAACAGAAAGAGGGTCCGGCTTTATTTCCTTCTCCTGTATCTGCTCAAAGTATTTCTATTGAAACTGTGGCCTCGTACACATACCTCGGTATTGTGGTTGATGACAGTCGTTCCTATAAGCCACACATTGAACATCTAATAAAGACACTGAGGCTGAAGTTGGGCTTCTCTTCCAGGAACAGATCATGTTTCACAGGAAAAGCTTGTTGCTGCCACCTTTTTTTTACCTGCCCTGGATTACAGTGACATGATTTATATGAATGACTCTGCTCGCTCTCTTCATCTGTTGGATTTTGTCCATCATGGAGCATTAAGATTTATAACTGTCTGTAAACCTTTAACACACCACTGTACTCTGTGTTCTCTGGTTAACTGGTCCTCATTGGTCTTACACAGGATGGTCCATTAGTATCATTTTCTCTATAAATCTGTTTCTGGTTTACTGCCTCCTATTTATCAGAGTACATGTTAGGCAAACAGTTTAGTCACAGCCTGCAGTCTCAGGACATCATTACATTCACTGTTCCATCAGTTCATGCAGAGCTTGGGAAGAAGGCGTTCTCCTTTTCTGCTCCGTCTTCATGGAAAACATAACCGAAGGATTTAAGGCTCTCAGTTGATTTCACTTGCAGACTTCAAAAGACGTACACATGTTTTTGTGAAACCATCTCTGGGAACTTGTTCTCGTTTTTAATATGACTGAGTACATACTGAAAAAAATTGGAGTGACATTTACTTAAAAAAAGCTAGGCAACTTTTTCCACACAGAAAGTGCTTGTAATCTTTACTCGGGCTATTTCTAAGTAATATTTACTTACTAGAACCATCTATTTTTTATGTGAAATACACAAGTAAATTGCGCTGGCAATACTCATCTATATATTGTAACTTTTACTCAGAATACCATTGCATCCAATTACAAAACCCAAGTGAACATTGCTGATATTTCTTTGTGTTTCTTACTCATCTTTTCTTTGATATATTCTATGTAATTATTAAGTAATATTTATTATGAATGTACTAGTTAATATTAATCGAATTGAATAAATATTCTTATTATTCTATTAAATAATAAATCAATATTTTCCAAAACAAATATTTGCAGCTTAAGGGACACTTTTATTTCACAGTTGAAATGGCATAGATATATTTAAAATATCTACAAAACATTATAACCACAAAAAACATGGCCATAGAACTTCTTGCTCGCAAATTTCAAAACAGAGCATATACACATATACAAAAAAAACAAAACATGCTATTCAAAAACTCAGTGTGCACTGTCCCCTTTCTTCTAATCAACTTTCAGAACACATACATCAACTCTGTCCATTAACAGTTGCAATCACCACCTTTGCAGACATTCTCAGAACGTTCAGGACAGAAAGAACTTGTATAAAACTGAGCAACATTTGAAATTACTGTCAGAAAACAGACAAAATGCAAACAAATTAATTGTGCTGGACAAAAGCACAAATAACACTGGAACACTCACGCTAAAAGTTTCTTGTGGAGAGACTGGACCTTTGGTGACATTTTAAGGATGTCAAGCTCAAGAAACAGCTTCTGAAATACCTCAAACGTATATTTCAGTTTCAGTGGGTAACTTAAATTGGCAGCATAGATGACACCCATGAGCAGGAGGCAAGCGTTTGTCACACAGTCCTCCAGAATTTCTGTCCCCTCAATGATGGCCGACACGTTCACAGGGTCTTGGTTTTCCTGTGCCACATTGGGATGGATTACGATGATCTTCATCATGTGATTACTGCAGTCCTCTTTCAATGCTTCTTGGCTGACGTCCTCCTGTGAAAACAAACAAGCCACAATTAGAAATAACTAGAATAGATTCCAAGTAAAAGAAAAGGTTAAGAGAAAAAAAATGTAAAAATAAAAAAGAGGTATACTCAATTTAGTATACTCAAATCAAACAATATTCATATGGCACTTTTCATACGTAAAGTTACAGAACGTGCTTCACAGAGGCTGACCCTGAGACAAAGAAAATCACTTTTGGGGGCCATCCAGCCTGGAGCTGTCCATGGGACGGCACGCGTGTTGGTAGACCAGAACCATTAAATCATTAAAATAGGTTATAAAGGTATAATCAAATTAAATACTCTTTTGCTCATAAAATAAAGTTAATAAGTGATCGTTAAATAGTCAGAAAAAAACCAGACAAAAGGCAAGTTAAAGTTTAAGGCAGATAAGATAAAGATTAAATATGATTTAAAAAATAAAGGGTAAGAGCATAAAGATTTAAGAAATTAGTTAAAAGCCTGACTGAAAATATTCATCTTGAGTCTTTATTAAAAAACATCACGAGTGTAGAGAATCTTTGACCTTCAATATATCATCACAAGTGAAGACCAGATTATAAGGTTAGACAATTTTAATACAGTCATTATGATCATCAGATACCTGATGGTCTTTGATCAGCTCCTCTCCACTCTCTCCAAGATACTCAACTAAGCAACGAATGATAATGTCCCTTCTGCCATCGACATGATGCTATTAAACCCAAAAAGAAAATTTATTGCAGAAAATACACAACATAACATATGTAACATACATACATAACAGCACATACAGATGTAAACAGAAAGTTACCCATGGAGAATGTAAGCCTGCAGCTACATTCTAACGTTGTGAAGTGTACAACTTAACATGAATTTCTCAACGATGTGTGTTAAGACAAGAGTCCAGTGCATGTCATAATCTGTGGGTCCAGAAACTGTCTCTGCCCAGTGAGGAAAGTTTTCTGCCTCATCACTGGACATGCAAATGAATTTTTTGCAACATATCAGTGCCTCCTATCACAATATTAACCAGTCAAGGACAGGAATTCCCACACACAAGAGTAATATTTTGGGAAATAATAGTATTGGAGTCTATGGGCAGCAGGAAGGGATCTCGCTGCACTCAGAGGGTCACTTTGAAAATTCTGTAAATTTCTCTGCTTTTGAGCGCATATTAAGGGAGAGATGACAGGTTTGTATACACTTGTAGAGACAATCATGTGCATAAATTGTTAATTGTGGCCACAGTGTCAGGATCAGGAGAACAGTTTCAGCCAACACAGACACTGATCAGATTAAACGACAAGTTCAGTATTTTACACTTAAAGCCCTGTTTTCAGTTTATGATGAAATCGAACGATTTTGATTGAAATTTGGACACATGCTGCTGGCCCGAGCTTTTTTGGTTTCTGTGGTAGCACACCCCCACCTCCACAATGGCTTCATAGGTGCACTGGAACAATCCTTCCTAAAACGCATAAAACTGTCGTTTACAAAGACGTGAAACTCACCGAGTGGTCAGGAGTGTTCACTGATATGTTCACACAAAAATCGCTGCAAAAGATACTTTCCAACTGGTTTTTATTGTAGTTTTTGTCCAACTCCATTGACTTGTATTAGATGTGCTGTGATGTACGGTATTAGTCCGCCGCTATTCTATTCTATTATTCAAGCTCTCGGCGGAAGAATGTACAGGTGTAAGGCGTTTGAAAAAATAGGTCCAGTTTTACAACAAATGGTAAAACACCTGTTGGAAAGCATTTTTGCAGCGATTTGTGTGTGAACATATCAGTGAACACCCCTGACCACTCGGTGAGTTTCACGTCTTTGTATGAAGCCATTGTGGAGGTGGGGGTGCGCTACCACAGAAACCAAAAAAGCTCAGGCCAGCAGCATGTGTCCAAATTTCAATCAAAATCATTGGATTTCATCATAAACAATCTGAAAACAAAGCTTTAAGTGTAAAATAACAAACTTGTCCTTTAAATAAGAGTGATACATTCTCAGTGTGTATGACCTCATCTTTTCCATTAGTATATGTAATTAAAATAATTTTAAATTTTACCTTATTCAGTGAGTCCAACATTGGTTTTATTTTGGTCCCTGCAGTCCCGCCCTTCCTTCGAAATATCTCCAGGAATTTGGTGGTGTACCCGTCCAATCTGGACAAAAACGTTCGCTCCAGATGAATTGTGGTTATTCGCTTAAACTCCTCTTTGATCTGAAATGAGAGATAAAACACAAAATCATGTCAAAGATGACTCATGAGATCTCACATACACTTAGTTGCTGCATGAACAAGAACTGGATTTACCTGATTTTCACAGAACAGAGAAGGCCACCTCTCTAAGAGGTCTTGGATTGCGGGGCAATCCTTGACAACCTCTTTTCTTCTCATAGCGAAAGACTTCTCCATTTTCTCATTAATTGCCCTCTCATTGTTCTTCTTCTTCATTTCCTTCAGCAACTCTAGTCTCTCCATCTCTAAGGTTTCCTCAGTCTCACCGAATGGCAGTGGTGGCAGATAGTTGACTTCAGCTTTTTTGGCCCTTTTAAAGCCTTTAAGTGAACCCTCTTCACTGGAGCATCGTCTCTTCAGTGTGTTCACCTCGAGCTCCCAAAATGGCAAAAAGAAAGAACGAAAACAGGAGCTTTCTGGACAGGTGGGAGACAGAATATCTGTTTACTTTTGTAAAAGACAGACCTGTTTGTCTTGTATGTGGAGCTCATGTGGCTTTAACCAAGGAGTACAACATTAGACGACACTATGAAACGAAACACCAAGAGAAGTACAAGGACCTGGACATGACTCAAAGGCGCCGGAAAGCAGAAGAGATGAAAAGAAGTTTTGTTTCACAACAGACCATGTTCAAAAAAAGCCATATCACAAAGTGAGGCTGCTGTAAAGGCTAGTTTTGTTGTGGCAGCAGAGATCGCAAAATCAGCCCGGCAAATGTTAGCCTGAGCAGAAACACAGTAGCTGATCGCACACGTGAACTTGCCAACAATCTAAATAACCAGCTGATGGAGAAGGGAAACAGTTTCGTTGCATTCTCCCTTGCTGTGGATGAGAGCAGCGACGCCTCTGATACTGCCCAGCTTTCAGTCTTCATCCGTGGTGTGGACTCAACTCTCTGTGTTACGGAAGAACTTTTAGGATTAAAATCAATGCATGGAACAACCACAGGGAAGGAAATATTTGAAGAGGTTTCCAAATGTCTAACTGAAATGAAGTTGCCATGGGAAAAACTTGTGGGGTTAACGACAGATGGTGCACCAGCGATGCGTGGTCAAAGGAGCGGACTGGTGGGCAGGGTACGGGAGAAGATGCGAGCGGAGAACTGTGCAGGTGAGCTGACTGTTTATCACTGCATCATACATCAAGAATCACTTTGTGGCAAAGCCCTAAAGATGGAACATGTTATGACCGCAGTAACACGAGTAGTTAACTTTATAAGAGCCAAAGGTCTGAATCACCGCCAATTCAAATCTTTTCTTGAGGAGTGTGGTTTGGAATACGGAGACGTGCCGTATCACACGGAGGTGAGGTGGTTAAGCCGAGGGAAAGTACTGAACAGATGTTTCGAGCTATGCGAGGAAATATTTCAGTTTCTGGAAAGCAAAGGGCAAGACACAGCTGAGCTCAGGGAGCAAGAGTTTCTGTGTGAGCTGGCCTTTATGTGTGATATCACGAGCCATCTCGATGCGCTGAAGAGTGCAGCTTCAGGGACAGGGGCGTATCATCACAGATATGTACGCTGCAGTGAGGGCTTTTAAAACGAAATTGTGCCTGTGGCAGAATCAGATGCTACAAGGAAACCTGGGCCATTTTCCCTGCTGCCAAACGATGAACATGCAAATCTCTACTGCTGTGTTTCCATGCGTACAGTTTGCTGAAACACTCTGTGTACTCAGTACTGAGTTTACCCGGCGGTTTGCCGACTTTGACGCCCAGAAATGTCGATTTGAACTGCTCAGTAATCCTTTTGCAGTTGACGTGGCAAAAGCTCCAACAAACCTCCAAATGGAGCTGATTGAACTCCAGTGTAGTGACACACTGAAATCAAAGTATGATGCTGTGGGCGCTTGACAATTTCCACATTTCATCCCTGACACAATGCCTGGGCTCCGCACCCACGCTGCTCAGATGCTCTCCATGTTCGGCAGCACTTACCTATGTGAGCAACTATTCTCCTCAATGAAGATGGCCAAAACATCTCACAGGAGACGTCTGACCGATGAACACCTTCACTCGATCCTGAGGATTTCCTCAGCTCAGAGCCTGAGCCCAGACATTGAGGAACTAGCATCCAAGAAGAGATGCCAGGTATCTGGCTTGGACGCATCAGAGTAGATCAGTGTGTAGCAAACTGAGCTATAATTACCATTTTCTTTGTGCAATTTGTCTTGCTACTCCCAGACATGGGCTTGAATGGTTTCACGTTTAATAATATTTTTATTAGTTAAGTGGTTTATTATTGTTATTTTATTTTACATTTATTATTAGCCTGGGGAAAAAGTTTACTGCTAAAATTTAAATCAGGAGGCTGCAAATACAATTTTTATTTAAGAAATGCATTCCAGTGATATGTTATTTAATTGGAATTTCAATTTTGCATGTGTGCAATATTAAGTTATGTATGTTTATATAAGTTCTATATCGTTCAGTATTAAGCGTTGCTTATTCCATATTCATTTTTTCAGCAAAACTTATTTGAGTCTGTAAGAAAAGGTTCCTTGTTATATCTGGAGGAAGATTTTTTTCAATAAATATTAATGTTAGCCCGCGACTTTGTTCCAGTTTAGAATTTTGGCCCACTGTATATTTGAGTTTGACACCCCTGCTTTAAGACCTACCATAGAACCAAGTCCGCCAGAGCTTATATTATATTTTTACATGCTGTGGAGCCATTTTTGGGAGCATTTCAAGTTGCTTTACATCAATACAACCATTATAACCCAGATTTTAATAATATGTATGCATTAAGTGCATAGTAATATAAATTGCAAAAAAGTGCAATAAACTACAAAAATTTTTTTAAATCGTTTTTGTTTTTTTTAACATATATTTCTAGTTAGAGAAATTTAAGAGGCTTATCCCTCAAAACTGTAAATACAAAAAAGTTGCACAAAATAGATTCCCACCACAGGAAATTTATTTTGAGTGTCTTCATACTTTTATTTTTGAAATACACCAATTTTTATACACTGCACGAAAAATGAAAATAAATATTATAATGCAAATTTGCAAAAAAGCAGCATGTGCATCAAAATAAACTATTTCCAGCAGTGCAATATGAGTCCTAAGCATCCCACAAACGACACAGAAAGTCATAAAGTCAAAGATAACTTTTAAAAACACAATTATAGGCTCATGAGGCCCTGATGGTAAAAAACCCCACTACATTTCTGCGAAAACGACGTCACTTCCGGTTTCGGGCAGGTATGGCGGATATGTGAAAGTTCGCGCTGACGTCTATTCCAACATAGGAAGTGTTATGAACAGCTGATCAGATTGGCAAAGCGTGTTTCTGGAATATTATGTTTGTGTTGCTGCAAGTGGTTTTTATGCAGTTTTTGCAAAGCTATATGTGGAAGGAAACCGTGACAAGCTGATGGCATAAGATGTAAGTACAACTCCTCCGGTTTCATATGCAAAAAAAATTTTTGCGCTAGCTTACGTGGTTGCAGTGCTACCGGGATTTAAAAATAGTTACGCAAAACAGAGCGTGCCCGGTCCGATCGGCTTTAAAGGGTTAAACTTTTTAAATTCTAATGATAAGAAAACAGAGATGTTGGCGTTTTGAACTAGTGGTCCTTGTGAGTCCTCCTCTGTTGGTTTGGGACCCCTGGAAGTTTATCTTAAACCTTTTATTACTGACCTTGGTTTTAAGTTGGACAGTGATTTTAAATTGGACAGCCAAGTTAGAGCAGTGGTGAAGTCCAGTTTTTATCATTTAAGGTGACTGACAAGAGTGAAATCTTTTCTTTCTCTGCAGCACTTTGAAGGGTTTTACTTTTATTTCCTCAGTTAGTTATTATTACTCTCTTGCTCTCTAAACTAAACTGAAATACATAAACTCACAATAGAACGTAAGTGAAACTAAACTAAATTAAAAACAAACGAAGAAAATGAAAATGCAAAACTAGAGTAGCTCTGCAGTTACCCCCACCCACTGTCGTAGAAGCTGACTAGTGTGAGTGGGCATCAAGGGGAAATGGAGGCTGACTGTAGGTGAGCAGCCTGAAGTTTAGAGTGTCGTGGAGAGTTGGCAAAACAAAAACACCGTCCCACTTTTAACCCCTGACTTTGACAGACGTCGTCTCTTTTGATGCAACAACCTCTGGTGATTAATGTAAGAAACAAGATTACCTTTCATGTGTTTCTGTTTAAGCTCAAATTGGTTTGATGGTTGGAGGTTTTCTCAGTGTTCATCAGTCACTCTTGACCTGGTGTTATCATATGGTTTATCTGTTTTTAATTTGGAAATTGGGGATTCAGTGTTCTCTCATCACAAACCTGTTTCTCTTGCGCATGAGTTCAAAGCTCGCGCTCCACCCCACCGCTGCTCTCTTCTGCTCCACTTTTATAAAGAAAATCTTTACCGACCCTGAGATTACTTATTGGGCCCACCCCAGATGAGCTGCTTTTGCAGTTCCAGGAAACCTGTACTCAGACCCTGAACACTGTGAACCCATTAAAAACCAGGCGCCCAAAACGTGTTCCACAGCCCTGGTTAAATGAATCCACCCGAGCAGTCAGGCGTCAGTGTAGGAGAGCAGAGTGGAAGTGGAAGAAAGACAAATTGCAGGTTTCTTTTGAAATGTTAAAAGAATGTTGGAAATTTAATCAGAATACAGTGAAAGTGAGAGAAACAGATATTTTTCTCAGATCATTGTGTTAAATTGTCATAATCCCCGTGTTCTTTAAGACTATCGCCAATCCTGAGGTAACTGCAGCCCTCCAAACCATGAGACAAGCAAGCATTGAGGAAATGATGCCTCTTCTTCAGGTCAGAGAAACAGCCAGCAGACTTGACACTCTTACACTGATCCATCACAATACGGAGGGTTTGCCATCTCACATCAGTGACATCAAGAGTCATCATGAAATGTGTTTAGCAGATGTTTTGTGTCTCACAGAGTCTCACCTCCAAGGCTCTTTTGTTGCAGATAGTCTTCATTTGGACGGCTACACCATGTTCAAACGCAACAGACATGTGTCCTACACAAACTTTCCTCACATGGCCAGCAGAAGTGGTGGTGGAGTTGTTGTGTATTTGAGGAATCATTTTCAGGTTCAGGTAAAACAGTATCTGCATAATGTCACTGATCTTGAGTTTTTAGTGTTGAAGGTTCAGGCTCCATTCCCTGCGCTCATTGCAGTTGTGTACAGACCCCCTGACTACAGTTTGACACCGTTCATGCAAAACCTGGTAAGTCTTTTAGATTCACTTGAAATAATGGACTGTCACCCAATAATTGTGTGTGGAGATTTTAATGAAAACCAGTTACAGAGTGGAAGAAAATAGATTCTGGAGCAGTTTCAGTCTAGAGGGTATTCACAGCTGATCACTTCTGCCACTACAGACAAGAACACCCTGCTTGACCTCATTTTTATTTCTCAGGCACAGCAATGTCTCCATTAAGGTGTCCATATTACAGTTACCACAATCCTGTGTTTTGTGTCCTGTCCTCGAGCCAATCATGAAGTCGTGTGGTGAGTTTTGAAACAATTACAGATCATGTTTGTTAGAGTTTGCTGATTGTAGAGCATGAAAAAGATTTTTCATTGAAAAAATTGTCTTCCCTACTCTGTCTGTAAGAAGACCCTTTCTTATTGCAATGTTATTAATCATTTCACCAAATCATGGCTGTACTTCATGCAGAGCTGGGAGATCTGCTTTCTGTTATCATGCCTCTGATCTGAAATGTGCAGCAACATTTATTTTTTATACTCATGTTTTAAATTACTAAATCTACTTTTTTTTAAATGCATTCTTTCATTGATGTAAATTGTCCTCTCTTTTTGTTGATACTTTATTTCACTGTGATGTATATATCTCAACAAATGAGAGCTTCCTGTCAAAGGGCTTTCAAAATATTAAATAGCAAACAAATAAATCCCAGATAAATGCAGGTATATATTATGGGTCACATGAATAAATACCGCCAATTATATTTGCTTGATTATAATAGATTTTGTAGAATCAAAGGTTTTTTCGGTAAATGAGTTTTTGTTGATCATGTTTTACAGGTACAAAAAAATGTAAAAAGTTTTAAACTATCCTTAGGCTACCAGAGATTTCTGTATTAATACATTTAGTGGAGAAAAATATTTTTTACAGGTAAAAGAATTTTTATAAAAACTGATTTAGATGTAAATGGAAAGTTTCTGCATCAATTTTCTGACTTGGCCTTTATCCGGGTGGGTTTGAGTTTGGGTGGATAAAGGCCAAGTCAGAATTCTCTGAGCAGCTGGAAATAGCTGCAAAGACGTCAGAAAGCATGGGCTTTAGGTGTAGGCCATGCTTTCTGATGCACTAAGTAGATTTACTAACTGACACCCCATACCAGCATTATATTGACTCTTGGGGGCTGAGATGGGTGGGTGGGGAGGGTGGGTGGTGTTAAAAGCACTTTATGTTTTGTAGGTTTATTTTCTTCCGACAGGGCACACACAGTCCTGTTTCCTTTGTGGGAAAACCTTCAAACATCACCATCCTCAGCTGAAACAACAACATCGTAACATCATCTTCATGAACTGCCGATCTGAACCTGATCCCATCAGTGCTGGACTGCACAGATAACTACATGCCACACAGACACTACTGTTTTATGAACTGCCATACCAGTGTGTCTTCAATGGAGAAGATCACATCACCTGACCTCCTGCCTTATCTAGAGACCATCACTATGCTGCCACAGTCGACACCTCTGAAACCATCAATGATGACTCATACTGAGGAAACTGTACTTCCTGTCAGAGTCCAGTGATCTACAGAGCAGAGAAAGGTATGATTCTTTATCTTTGATAAAAACAAAATACAAGTCAGAGCTTTTAATTTAATTAATTGATTAATTTAAATCCTGTTTATTTCATAAATAATTCCACACTCAAATGATTAAACTAGTTGGCACTTTATGACTTTTAATTCACATTATGGATGAAAAATCTATGTTTTTTTTTCTACTCTGTCTCTCTGTGCAGGTATTGCTGTCTTCTGAGTTTTTCAGTTTCCAAACTGAGACATTCAAACCTCATCACTTGAGCTTGTGTCTATCTTCACCAATCTCACACTCACGTGGTGTGAGATTGCTCTTGATTCTGGTTATTGGCCTGCAGCACGTATGAGGTATTTTAAATTTTTCTCATTGTATAACTTGTTTGTAGTTTTTATGCCTTAATACTAATGAAATGTTGGGTTTTTTTCTGTATTTTTTAGAACAAGCTCGTCCGGTGTGCCTGCATTCCAGCTTCTTACGGTGTGTTCACACCGAACGTGATGGGCGCGTGAAAAAAGCCCCAAACGCCCCTAACTTGACGCGTGCACATTCGCACCTCTACACGTGTCCAAGAAAAATCCATCGCGCCCCAAAATATCATATTTTAACGCGCGTGAACCGGAAATGTGGGAGGGATGTGGGAGGAAGTTTTGCAAGACCGGTATCTTTGCAAGATGGCAGGTGTCGAGCTAGCGCTTGAAGAGAGAGTCTCCCTTCTCTATTTACTGTGGAGAGCAGAGTAGCGGCGTAAAGGACATCCTTGCCGTACCTGGGTCCATCAGGTCCTCCAGAGGCGTGAGCAGTTTGGTGAGTTTCACCACTTGCTCCAGGAGCTGCGCCTGGATGACGGCCGATTCCAGCGCTATCACCGTCATTCACTCGGCCAGTTTGAGGACCTGCTGTCCCGCGTCGGTCCCAGAATCGCCCGCCTAGACACCAATTACAGGCGCTCAATCCCACCTGCAGAGCGCCTGTCCGTCTGCCTGAGGTTAGTAAAAGTGTTTAATACGGTAGTCCTTTATTGATACCTGTGCTAGTATGCTAAACCATCCATTTATACACTGCTAACATGGATGTGCTATGCTAACAGTGAATGCTGTCGGTGTTTACTGAAAGCAAACTGTGGTACAGAGACGACTGTTTATAATATTTCTAGTGATACTCAGAAGCTCTCATCAAGCCTCGATTTAATTCGATTTATGCTGTTATCAGTGTTTGCATGATAGCATGGCTGTGGTGTCACATCAATGTATGCGCTCGGTGTTTGCTGATATCAAACTGTAGCATTAGGACCACTGAGTTAACCTTTGTAGTGATACTCACTCCTTTTTATTTAGACCTGGTTTAATTCTGGAATAGTTGAATATTTGTATATAATCCCTGCAGCTGTCAGACTATAACAGGGGTCACCAGCCTTTATTAAAACAGAGTTAGATAAAACTGTGAACAGTTTGGTTCATCTCTAGTTACATGGTTCTATCTTGATAAGCTGTCTTATCACAGATTAATTTTTCAAAAATATTAATGATTTAAGCAAGGAAAGGGCTACATGTCAACATACAACTCTTTTTTTCTATTAATGTCTCACTTCATTCCTACCTGATTGACATGTTTAGGAATTATGAGTGATTGGCTCACTGTAGTTGTGAAAGTTGCTACCAATCAAATTATGATATGTTAAAGTTAAAACAAAACACAACTGTTTTAGATATTATCTAATATACATTTTGTAATTATCCTTATAATTACAAAATGTTTTATGTAAGATTTAAGTTTTGTGATTTAAATCTGACATCACAAAAGTGTTTTGGAATTTGAATAATGTATTTTGTAACTGCAGCACACATAATACTGATTTTGAACAATTTTGTCCAGGTTCCTTGTCACCGGGGACTCCTTCATGACCAAGCATTCAGTTACAGAGTCGGTGTGTCCATGGTGAGCCAGATCACCCCCCAGGCAGCGACGGCCATCTGGGACTGTCTAGTGGACGACTTCATGGCTGTGCCTTCACCTGGAGACTGGCGGTCCATCACAGAGGGACTCCAGGAGCGCTGGAACTTCCCTCTGTGCTGTGCAGCTCTGGATGGGAAGCACGTCCAGACAAAGGCACCCCATATATCATATAGGAGACACACACATTGATATACACTAAATATTTATTTCATTTCTTTTTTGTGGTGCCCAAATTGATGCACCTGCTTGATTTTGTTTAAATAATTATTGCACACTTTTTGTAAATCCAGTAAACTTCTTTTCACTTCTCAAATATCACTGTGTGTGTCTCCTGTATAATATTTAACTGACATTTTTTTATTGTAACAACCAACGATTTATACAGGAAAATGATGTCTATTAACAAGGTTGCCCAAACCTTTGCATCCCACTGTATCAGTATATTTTGTCATTAGTATAATATGAAATAAATTCTACATGTGTCAAGTCGTGTGCCAACATTTGCTGTGTAGTAGAACTGAGACATTAGTTATTATAAAAATTTATTTGAAATAATATTAAAATTCTCAAACAGAAAAACATTAAACATGAATATATAAAATATAAGTATTTACAGAGAGACAGGAATAAAAAGGACCAGCTGCTCTCCAGAGCAGGAACCAGGCTGAGGAGGAAATGCTCCATTGGAGACTGGTGTGGCTCCAGCTCCACCACCGATGGACCGTCCTGGGACACGTCCCTCATCTGCCTCGGAGCCGTCCTCCCCTGTGGGCCTGTAAAACAGCACAAAACACAAAGAAATGAGAAGGCTGCTACTAGATTTTAATTTCAACATTGAAAAAAACAAACAAACCAAAAACAGGATATAATCAGATTGGTTGTAGATATTTAGTAAAGGTCATCACAGGCAATCCCACCGACTAAAAAGGTATCAGTGCTTGCTGTACATACCTGTGGGTGCAGCAGCAGGAGCTCAGGGACTGGGGAGCCAGGAGAATCAACAGGGGATGCTCTGCTGCAGAATCAGTTGGTTCTATCAATACAGTATTAAATGTTAACAGGTTGAATATAATAATCATAGAGTAGACAGTGGTCCCTCATTTATTGCAGCAGGGGTTGTCAGAATAACTAGCCCCTGGCCACACACTTTATACACTGTTTTCCACACATACACATGAACATTGGTCACAGTTCTCACAATTGATTCTCAAAGTGCAAACCTTTGTAGATTGCAAAACGTAAAAGTATTAATATGCCGCGGTTTGTCTTCATCTGCGCGCCACTTTCGTGCGCCTTTTTCCCTCGCGGTGCAGGTGTCTATTTCCGAATGAGGCTCATAGTAATGGGTGTTTTTGTGCTGTTTTTTCTATTGGACGTGATGGTTATCAAAACCAAACATGATAAATTTGGCAAGCGCAGGAGACACGACACGGAGCAGATTTGTCAATCAGGCTGCAGAATGCAATGCTGTCCGGTGCAAAAAAAAGAAAAAAAAAAAAGAGGCAGTGACAGATGAACAGCGGGACCACTGTGAGCTGTTTATTAATAAACAATAAAATATATTCTTAAATGACAACATGCCTAAAAGCAGAACGGTATTTGTACGTCAGTGGGAAAATAGCGGTGGCTTGCTAGCTTTTGTGCGGCTTCCCCGGGTCAGTGAAAACTTTAGAGAAAACTTAAGAGAAATGAATGAACTTACCAGGTTGCCCTTCACATATCTTCCTCCAAGCTCGGTCCTTTATATTCCTGTCTCGGTCCAGAAAGCAGCTGGTGTCGTACGGCTCCGGGTTGTTTGCTACGGCATTGATTAGCCTTCCTTCTATTGAAGAATAAAGGGCTTTGGCTGGATCTGCCCCTTTGAACTAGGTAACAGCCACGTCACCAGGCTCCTGATTGGTTGTCGCGGCGCGATTTGACGCTGGAGTTCAGATTTTTCCAACTCGAGCGGGGGACGCGAAACGCGTGTATGCACAAAATGCAACACCTAAACTCACGCGCGTGGTTTTTTTTCGCGAGTCAAACGCCTGAAACGCGCTACACTCACGCGCGTTTCAGGCGTTTTGGCGACGCAAATCTGCTTCCGAATTTTCGCGGGAGCCGCAATCGCGGGTCATCGCGCCTTTCCATTTACTTTACATGTAAGCCTGACGCTCTGCCCGCCTCTATCGCGTTCGGTGTGAACACACCGTTAGACTCTACACAAGTGGACAGAGTATCAGTGTTTGGCCACTCTTACAGACACCAACTTCTGTCACCTCACTGCTACTGATTAGGCACCTCACTCCAGGAAGACAGAGGGCTGCAAGCCTGTCATCGTTTCCAGTGTGACTTTGCATTCTTGTGGTAGCATCAGATTTTTCCCACAAATATTCAAATATTCAATATTCAAAATGTAACTTATTTTGAGCTTATTTATTAAATCAAAAGTCTTCCATTGTGTAAATTATATTTGATATGTTTTTGTCTTCTTTTAGATTTAGATGCAGTGATCGGATGTGCTGGAGCTTTGTTAACTGCGTGGAAAAGATCTGTTTGTGATGGTATTAAAAATGAGGCTTTAAGGTGATAGTTTCCTTGTGATTTCAGTCCTTTTACTAAACAAAAACATTTTTAATTAACATATGATTTTTTTAGCAGCACATCATTGTTCAAAAGTAAACAGAGCCACATGTCAGACCAACAATGAATTTTTGACTGTTTGTGTCACCAGATTTTACAAACAATATCGGACATATAAAACTGAACTTTGGATTAATGTGCACATATATTGTTTTGTATTTTTGATTGTTGAATAATTATGTTGTAGAAAAACCCCAATCTATTTACTAGGGGTGCAACGATACTCGTATCGATATTGAACCGTTCGATACAGTGCTTTCGGTTCGGTACGCATATGTATCGAACAATACAAAATTTTTAATTTATTTTATCAACTTTCCTTCTGACGATGCTGTCTGTGTTGAGCGCTCAGTGGATCTGCGCTCGACAGTGGAGCCTAGGCGGAGTAGTCGAACGCAGATTCACTGAGCGCAGGGCAAGCTAGCGAGACAGAAGTTAAGCTCTCCTTGCAACATGGCAAATTGAACCTCCCCCACCCTCATTCAGATCTGGCGTTTGGAACTATTTTGGTTTTCATGTGACGTATGACCCTGAAGGTAAGCGCGTCATGGACTAAAGGAAAACAGTATGTCGGATGTGCCACGCAATGCTCAATTACATGGGTGGGAGCTAGTGTGTTAGTGCAGTTAGCTCGTTAACGTGTTGGCCGTCCAGCCCCAGGCACGGGGCGATCCGGGGTAGCTCGTTAACGGAGATTTGCCATGTTCTGGCGTTAACGTCATTTCAACGAGATTTACGCTGACAGCACCAGTGGGAACACATTGAATATGACTGCACATTAGTGATGGGATTTCCAGCTCTTTTTAGAGATCCGGCTCTTTCGGTTCGGCTCACTAAAAAGAGCCGGCTCTTTCGGCTCCGAACCGGCTCTTCAGGTTGTTTTGTTGCTTTAATTAATTTATTATTAACAATAAGAAAAAATTATGCACAAAAGGAATTACTAACGTAAAAAAAAGTGGTTTTATTTATATATGTTTATATATAAATATATGCGGTGGCCCCTAGAGACAAAACACGTACAAACTCCAAAACACATTTCTAGCATGAACTGAACTTCCAAAGCAGAGCTACTAGATCACTTAAATTACACAATTGAAAGCATATGTGTATTGTTTGTGTATTTATACACAGGCACTCATATATATTCAAATAATTTAAAAAAATGTTCATTTACCTGTTACTACCACACACCAAATCCGGTCGTTGGTACTTGCTGGCTTGTGTAGCCACAAGATAACAAAAGCTCAACACTGCGCCCAGCATCCTGGAGCACTTCTGTTGTCTTTTGTACGTGTTTTGAGTTTTTATGTGCTTCGGAGTTTTTATGTGCTTCGGAGTTTTTACGTGCTTCGGAGTTTGTACGTGTTTTTACGTGTTTTGGAGTTTGTACGTGTTTTTACGTGTTTTGGAGTTTGTACATGCTTCAGAGTTCGTACGTGATTTGAAGTTTGTATGTGATTTGTCTCTAGGGGCCACCGTAAATATACTTTTATTTATTCACTCCACATAAAATGTAATAAATAAATCATATAATACAAAAATCAACTATTCACATTTCAACTTTTAACTATTTAATTTTCAGCTTTTTCCTTTTACAAATTTAAAGTGAAAACAACACAAAACGCTGCAATCCACAACACAATTAAATATAAATTATAATATGAAAACAAAAAGAACATGCATATTCTCTGTCATATGGGCCCGCATGAATAAACTTTCTGAATCCTTTATCATCTGCAACCGAAAATAGTTGTGGATGATTACTATACCTTTCTAATGTGACGTTGTTGTCCCTGGCTCTCTTTCTCTCTCTCTCCCTCTGGCTCTGTTCCTGTGCTACTGAGTGTAACTACCGCCCCTCCCCCCTCTGCCCAGCGTAAAGCACAAGGCTGCGTGCAGAGTGAAGCGGAAAAAACTGCGAGAGAGAGAGAGAGGGTGAGAGAGAGAGAGAAAGGGTGAGAGAAAGAAAAAAAAAAAACCACGTGACGGCTCGCGATAAGGAGCCGGCTCGCATTGTTCACGTCAAAGAGCCGTCTCTTAGAGACATTTCATTCGCGAACGACCCATCACTACTGCACATTTATGCCGACATCATCCTAGTGCAAAGACAAGTGGAAGCAGACAAAAACAACAAGCACGCATGCTACAAACTTTACCCGAGTCATTTAGACAGCCGTTAGCACATGATTCTCCTTATGGGGACCTGATATGTTTAATATGCTGCTGAGAATAAAGCCCAGAAGAAGCGTATAGTATAGCTTTTATTTTGGAAAGAGCCATTTCTCTGTAATAAACTCTCTTTTCCAAAGATGAGTGATTCCTCAATCAGATACAGGGCTCGCAATATCGCTAGCCCGACGTCCCGGGGCTAGCGATTTTTCCAGTCGGGCTACCAAAATCTATCTCTGCCCTGCCCGTCGGGCTATCGTAGGAAGGAAAAATATATGTCAATGCTTTTGCATTTTTTCGGAAATGTAGCTGGGTAATTATGTCATTGGCATCGGTGAGCCACTGTCAATATGTGACATATTGAAATCGCGTTTGAATTTGCGCTTGTTTTTTGCTTTCACTTTGCAATCGCGCGAACTGTGTATAGAGAGCGACCGTACTGATTGGTGAGTGATGATAATTTGTGCACCAATTCCTCTGACATCGTCTTATCAATCGTTAGCTTACTATGCAAACATGACAAGTGAAATCTCCCGCAGCAAGCTTAAACATGTGAGAGGTTGATCGCGCAGAGCATCGCTGAGCGTTATGTGAGTGCGTGTGTAAAAGCAGCAGGATATATATTTCAGTTCTGCTGAGCCAAATAAGACAGGTCAGGGTGAAGAAGGGACAGCCAAAGAAAAGCTTACCGCAAAACAAAAGTTATGACAAATCAGACTATAAGGCAAAAAGAAAGTGCAGCTTTATGGTTTCATGGACAAAAGAATTTATGTGGCTGCAATATGACAAGCTATATAACCAGGGCTACACATAAGTGGTCCGCAGGTGCGCATTCGCTGTCAAAATAAAAAACGTGCACAAGATAAGAAATTGCAACGCGTGTTTGCGTACATAAGATTTTCAGGAGGACAGACATTTGTTTAAAACTCTTAAAGATGTCAAAGAAGCTCCTTTAAGCAATTACTGTGATGTTCCTCCACCTCCAAAGAAATGTCAGGAGTCCGAACCACAAAAGAAGCACGTATTCTCGGAAAAGTAGTTGCAGGAGGTGAGCTGGCTTCAAACAAATGATGAACGCACAGAGATGTGGTGCGGAATGTGCCGTGAAAATTTAATAAATGACAAATTAAAAAGGCATGAACATTTTTTTTTGTATCGAAAAAATATCGAACCGTGACACCAAAGTATCGAACCGAACCGTGAATTTTGTGTATCGTTGCACCCCTACTATTTACCCAAACAACGTAACTTGTTTGGGTAAATAGTGGATTACTGTAATTTTAGTCTATAAGTATAGCAACCTGAATTCATACAAACACACAGCTCTAAATCTTGAATTGTAGGCTGCACAATAATGATCATTTGATTACTATGGACATTTAAATCAGAATCTATTGAACCATTACACATATTCTTTATAGAGATTACACAATCTCAAAAAAAGAAAGTGTTTAAGAGGATAAGTAAAGAAAGCTCAAAGTGTGTTTGTATGAATATTGTCTTAGTATGGGGTGTCAGTAAGTACATGAGTATAGAATAGGTGTAACAGTGGTTTTCCACATCTGTGCTTAGACTGCTCTAATACAGCGGTCCCCAACCCCCGGGCCTTGGACTGGTACCGGTCCGTGAGTCGTTTGGTACCGGGCTGCGAGAGTTGAGGCTCAGGTGTGAAATGTATAGTTTTCAGGATTTTTATTGGTTTTCAGCGTTATTTTGTTATCGTTTTATCGTTAACTCGGTTTTCCTTGATCTTTTCACGTGTGTTATGAATAAATCTTCTTTTTTTTCGGTACCGGTACTAGTTTTATTTTGTTGTATTTATTCGCGACACCTTAAAGGCCGGTCCGTGAAAATATTGTCGGGCATAAACCGGTCCGTGGCGCAAAAAAGGTTGGGGACCGCTGCTCTAATATATATAGATAATGGGTCAGACATATAGTTTGACCCATTAAGTCTGTTTGAAAAGTTCATGAAGGTCTCATCCAGTGCTATGTGTTTCTGTTTATCATTTTATGAGGTCACACAGCTGACATGAGTCAGAGTAGAACCATAATATTCATGTTAATGATTCTACTGTTTACAGCTACTTCATGATGACTTTCATCCTGGTCACAGTACTATGTGAAAAGCTGTAAGAGGTAAAGTTAACCCAAATATTATCTGATCATAAGTCACTCTCTAACATTGATTATTTTTCAATATAATTTATTCCACAACAATGTTCTTTATTTTATCCCTGTTTCTTTAAATATGCACATCTATTGTTCAGCTGTGTGACTCTCCATACCTAAAGTATATCACAATGTGAACTTCATTTCAACAGTATTCCTTAGTTTGGTACCATATTCATCATCAAATTAGGAAACTGTAAACTAATTGAAAAAAGAAGCTTTTGAAAATTTCAATGTGGCATTTGAATATGTTGTTTATCCTTGCCACACGGTATGTGCAAAAAACTCCAACAAATCAGAAAACATATTTTGTTTCTCACTTCCCATGTATAAATATATATATGTATATGTATAAATTTATAAAATAGCCTGTGAACATAAACATGGCAAACAAGGATATGTTCACAATTCCAACGGATGCTTCAATTGTTTGTATAGATTTTAGATTAATTTGGTCAAACATCTGTTTGAACCTGTGGTTATCAGAGTGTTGATAAGAATGCCTTGAAAAGTTCATGACGGTCACATTCAGTGATATGTGTTTCTGTTTATCATGACTTTTGAGTGACACAGCTGACTTGAGTTTTGATCAGACAAGAACCATAAAGCTGTTAGTAGTAAAGTTAAACCAAGCAATAACTTATCATAAGTCACTCTCTAACACGGGGCAGTTTTTCAAGTATTTATTAATTGATATTCAATTAATTTTCAATGTTATTTTTTCCACAACTTTAACGTTCTTTATTTTTTTCCCGTTTCTTTGAATATGCACATGTGAATGTCTGTTTTAATTCACTGCCTGTGAAAAAAGCTTCAGGCGCCGCTCCGAGCTGGCAGCCAGTATCAGCAGCTCCAGCCTGACAGAGTCCTTTTTTCCCTTTAATATTTGTTTCTTTGTTGTTCTTGTGAACCTTGTTTTTGTTTTTCTATTGTGGACTGTGGACTGAGCTTTTCTTTTGTGGACTGATCTCCCACAATGGAGCTCGGAATTTTATGGACAATCGTTTTTGTTATTGCATTTGTCACGGCATCTGTGTCCGGAGAGCGCGTGGAGATCCAACCTCGCATTCTTTACAGCAGGGATCTGTTGTTAGCCAGAAGCTGTTAGCCCTCGGCGCTTCTGCTGTTCTGCCTACCACCGAGCAAGCCAACATCCCCCACAAGATACTGGACTACCTCACAGAACGCCCACAGTATGTGATGACACAGGGCTGTGTCTCTGATACACTGTCTACAGTACGGCGGCCTCACAGGGAACTGTGCTGGATCTGTTCCTCTTCACCTCCTAGACTGCAGACTTCTCCATCACCTCCCCACGCTGCCACCAACAGAAGTTCTCTGACAACTCTGCCATAGTTGTCATCACCACAGGTCTGTACTGAGTCCACTGGTTTCAGGAGAACCACCTGCTGATCTACACCTATGTACATTACTTTTCTCAGTTTATATATACACCCACTTATTGGGAGTTACATGTCTACTTTTTAATGCACAAGTACGATACACAATCTGCAGTTTTGTAATTATTCTAAATATTCCTAACTATTTAAACATTTTTCAGTATCCTGCTCTGTTTGCACCCGATCTGTACTCAAATTTTAACAACTGTACTGTACTCTGCTTTGGTAACTATTGTCCATGATGTAAATATGTAACAATTGTGTTTCTGTTCTGTGTCCTGTTCTGTTTGTATATGTGGGTTTTTTTGTGCTGCTGATACAAGCACATTTCCCCTTGTGGGACAATTAAATGATTATTCTAATCTATTCTATTCTAATTGATATCATATCCACCCAGAAAGCTCGAGTTCATCATTTTGCCCTACCACAATTATTTGAATTAAAAATTAAAAGAGCAGGAATGTTAAAATCAATAATGAAAGGAATTTGTTGGCTTTTTCAAAAGGTACAAATCAAATATTGTTTATAGACCTGCCCCCTTTATTATCTACAAAATTCAACATTAAGCTTTGATCAGTTCTGTTATTCTTCTTTTTTTTAAAAACATTTTATAGCCTTCCAGTGTTCCAAAAATTACAAACAAACACAAATATAAGATTATTATGTAGAATTTTTAATATATAAATACTTAATACTGGAAAATACTAAAACTGTTAACTATAGTAGAGAACTTAACAAAATATCATTAAAAATTATAAATACTAATAGGAAAAAAATTCATACTTTTGAAGTTATAAAATACAATCCCATTTTTGAACAAAGTGAACAAAGGAACTGTACATTTTGTTTAAACTATTCGTATTGATATTTTTGAATATGTACAATATGGTTTCCCTTTATTTTAACAGTAACTTTGATTGCTGCCTCCTCCAGTTCCTTGTCAAAGGGACTCCACAGCTCACTTTGAATGTAAAGGCTCTTTCCATCCTCCAGTAACACCTCCAGCTGGTTTGGCATTTCTGCCGTGGCCACACCAATGATGAGAATGTCAGCTCTCTCCTCGACTTTTGTCTGTTGACACAGCATAGGCACACATTTAGCCCAGAAAACGTTGGGCTTCTTTATCCAACAAGAAAAAAAGAAAACCTATGGTCATCACGTGGTTTCACGAAGTCACCAAGACACATACATACACACATTATGTCTTGATGCATGCTCAATCATCCAGGTAAGTAAATTCCAAAATGGTTAATTATGTTCACCTGGAAAAAAAATACCCCGCTCGCCCCTGCGGGCGGTCAATCCTTCAAGCTCGGGTCCTCTACCAGAGGCCTGGGAGCTTGAGGGTTCTGCGCAATATCTTAGCTCTTCCCAGGACTGCGCACCACTATATCCGGTTGGCTAACCAACCGGACATAGTGGTGCGGGATCTCTGTCCAGAAAAGTGCAGTTCTAGGAACAGCTAAGATACTGCGCAGGACCCACAAGCTCCCAGGCCTCTGGTAGAGGACCCGAGCTTGAAGGATTGACAGCCCGCAGGGGCGAGTGGTGAATTTTTCTATCTATCTATCTATCTATCTATCTATCTATCTATCTATCTATCTATGTAGTGTTTGTGTGCTGTAGATTTTTAAGGGGAACATGTTGTTTTCCCGACAGCACCTTCTTTACAGCAGAAACCTGAAAAGTAAATTGAGTGTAGTTATCTGTGATAGGTTTTTATTTCTTCAGTAATCTGTTTAGATTATGTTATGGTTGTTGTTAAGTATTCTGCACATGCCATTTATCTTATCAGAAGCAGTTTTATCTGTATCGGTCATTAGGATGTTTTTCATATACTGTGATTATGAAACAGGTTGTAGGAAATCCTTCTGTAAACAATACATTTTGCAACTTAGTTTAAGTGACAGCAACATAAGTGAAAAGTTTGCCAGTTTCAGGTATACAAAATCTATTTGTTTTCCATTATGTCCAATTCAGGGTACTTTTTGACCATTTCTGTTGTATCTGCTTTTATTTTTATTATAAAGGATATATTTAGATTAAGACTTTTGTGCGAATTTATATACAGAAGTGTATAAAATAATTATTCTGTTTGTTTTTATTATCAAGTAGAGACTGTTCATTAAAATCTAGCCCTTACAACACAAATGTACGTAGGCACAATGCAAATTGGCTGCAAAAATACCAGAAATGGTCTGAGGAAAATATTTTTTAAAAATTGTGCTTAACAATCTTAACAGAATTTAGTCTCTGCTTGACAGCAAAAACCCAAATTATTTTCACTGTAAAAAATACCGGCAATAATGGGTTATTTGGAAACCTAAATCCATGTAAATTCTGATGGAACCACAAATACTTACCTCCACCACCTCCCCTTGAACTGTCATGAGTCCCTCATTTGTGGAGCTCATCTTGAGTGCGGTGAGAGGAGCAAGAGGATGCAGAAGATCCTCTGCTTCTTTTACAAGACCTTCCCTCTAGTGATGGGTCGTTCGCGAACGAAATGGCTCTTAGAGCCGGCTCTTTGACGTGAACGACGCGAGCCGGCTCCTTATCGCGAGCCGTCACGTGGTTGTTTTTTTTTTTTCTTTCTCTCAGCCTCTCTCTCGCACTTTTTTTCCGCTTCACTCTGCACGCGAGCCTTGTGCTTTACGCTGGGCAGAGGGGGGAGGGGCGGTAGTTACACTCAGTAGCACAGGAACAGAGCCAGAGAGAGAGAAAGAGAGGCAGGGACAACAACATTAGAAAGGTATAGTAGTCATCCACAACTATTTTCGGTTGCAGATGATAAAGGATTGAGAAAGTTTAATCATGCAGGTCCATATGACAGAGAATATGCATGTTCTTTTTGTTTTCATATTATAATTTATATTTAATTGTGTTGTGGTTTGCAGTGTTTTGTGTTCTTTTCACTTTAAATTTGTAAAAGGAAAAAGCTGAAAATGTAAATAGTTAAAACTTGAAATGTGAATAGTTGATTTTTGTATTAGATGATTTATTTATTACATTTTATGTGGAGTGAATAAATAAAAGTATATTTACGGTGGCCCCTAGAGACAAAGCACATACAAACTTCAAATCACGTACGAACTCTGAAGCATGTACAAACTCCAAAACACGTACAAACTCCAAAACACGTAAAAACTCCAAAACACGTAAAAACACGTACAAACTCCGAAGCACGTAAAAACTCAGAAGCATATAAAAACTCAGAAGCACATAAAAACTCAAAACACGTACAAAAGAACAACAGAAGTGCTCCAGGATGCTGGGCGCAGTGCTGAGCCTTTGTTATCTTGTGGCTACACAAGCCAGCAAGTACCAATGACCGGATTTGGTGTGTGGTAATAACAGGTAAATGAACATTTTTTAAAATTATTTGAATATATATATGAGTGCCTGTGTATAAATACACAAACAATACACATATGCTTTCAATTGTGTAATTTAAGTGATCTAGTAGCTCTGCTTTGGAAGTTCAGTTCATGCTAGAAATGTGTTTTGGAGTTTGTACGTGTTTTGTCTCTAGGGGCCACCGCATATATTTATATATAAACATATATAAATAAAACCACTTGTTTTTACGTTAGTAATTCCTTTTGTGCATAATTTTATATTATTGTTAATAATAAATTAATTAAAGCAACAAAACAACCTGAAGAGCCGGTTCGGAGCCGAAAGAGCCGGCTCTTTTTAGTGAGCCGAACCGAAAGAAAAAAGAGCCGGAAATCCCATCACTACTTCCCTCACACTTAGGGTCGGTGGCCTAAAAAATTGTGTTCTGGGTGTGACACTGATGTTGTAAGGGGGGCCTGTGCCCCTGAGTTCATGGCCTCTCATAATAAATGACCCCCCCTGCTGGACTTTAGAGGCATATTCTTCAAATATTGTGATCTTTGTCACAGTCTGGCCATCGGTGATTGCCGCAATGGTGTTCTTCTTTGTTATCAGGGGTGTTGGTGTTGCATCTTTGAAGTCCCAGCTAATGACTTTTAGCTGGTCACAGGACTTTAAAATTTGTATGTGCAGTGGGGGTGGCCGGAAATATGGCGTGTCAGGGCGGTTGTTCAAAAGCTTTGTCAAAGCCATTCTGAAAAAAAAGCAACACAAAAAATATTAAGGGGTTAATACATTTCTGTTATAGCAAGGGTCATATAATATGGTAACACGTGTAGCTTTTGTGCAGTCTTTTTACTTTCTGATGTCAAACAAAACTCATAAATACCTTTCTGAGGTTCCTGCTTAAAAATGACAGGCCAAAAACACAGGCCTGTCTAAAAGTATTGTATTGATATACAATGTTGGTTTTAAAATAAAGCTGACAGTTCTAAGACTTCTATGAATTAATCTAAATATTACAGCAGAGACAAGTTGGTGAAAGTAACTTAGGACTGAACTCAAACTCAATGTTTTTTCTCACCAAATTGTTATTCATTTATTTTTTGTATTTTCTAGCATATAATCTCCTTTGAAAATACTGACAATAAACAAGAAATCATCATATGAAGATTATCTGTGCAAAGATTGATGCTGCTGAAGTGAAACAGTGAAATTACAGTTCTATTCATATTTCACAATTTGGTCTGTGGCCTTGAATTTCTAAAGAGCAGAGATGATTTAACTTTATTGAAATGCCTAAAATGCCCCCCCCACACACACACACACACACACACACACACATATATAAACATAATGCAGTTGCATAGTCTCTGTGGCTCTTTCTATTGGTCCCCTGTGTTAATCATTTGAGCCAATAGAACGACAGTAATGTACCCTGTTTTCACTTCAGTCTCACCCTCTGTAACTGCACAGAAAATGGCTTTTTTGACGAGAGGCACTGTGGGAGATGAAGTTATTCAGAATATGGTTTCCATTAGGTTTTGTTTAACTCTTTTAGCTTAATTCCTATTGGTTATTCAGTTTTTGTATAGCTTAATTGAGAAAGTGCTAGAAAGTGTTGTTGCCAGGGCAGAGTGCCAGCCTTAAGCAAATTTAGAGACTCACAGCTCAAACTTAACATCTTAAAGTTTATAAAACTGTTATAGATCTTGAAGATTTGTCAAATTCGTTAAGATCTTAATATTTCATATAAAAAATTAGGACTGAAATTATTTTTCATTAATACATTTAGATCTTTTTTCAATTAAATACCCATGAGACAATAAGTTCATCAACTATGACACCCACTAATACATTACTGTCAATGTGAATTTATTGATAATGAATTTCTCTGCAATACAAACGTTTTCCTATGTTACGTTTCTATTGCAGAGAAAGAAAAGTCAGATTAAATTTTGGTACTTTGACAGTCTTTATATTGGCAGCAAGTTAAATGGCTAGATCTTGTGTCTTGCCCTATATTGTATTATACATATTATAAGGGTAGTAAAAAAAAACACCCTCAAAATTCAATACTTACGTTTTATGAAGTTTTTGAGAACAGTAAGAGTCGTCTGTGTCCCTCGAAGTATCTTAGAAAGATGCAGAAAGATCAAATAAGGTTCCCGCCGGTCTTTAAGTTACAACTTGTGATGTAATCTGTTGTCACCCGCCCTGATTGGCTAACTACGATTGTGTTTCGTGATTGGACCGCCTTGTGTTGATTTTATGTTATCACTGTTTGTTTTTTTTTTGTTGTTCGTTAACTCGTCTAATTTTAATTATGGAATTATCATTACTATTTTATAAGTCTCAAACGTAAAATTTGAGATTTATAAAATCTGTTATAGGGCTTTGGAGTTGACGTCACGCCGCAATGCATTGTGGGAGCATGCCACCATTTTATCAGGCCACGAATCAAAACAAACACACTCGTTTGGAAGGAAGATACAAACCGTACTTAAAAGCAGCTCAAAACAAAAAGAACTTTATAGACTCAGATTGTGTCAGATGCGAAGAGACAGTACTAAAATAGCATACATTGGAAATGTGGACCCGTATGAAAAAACGGCAGTGGAGCAGAAACCTCGAAGCCTGATATATTTCCGTACCTGTGGAGTCAGCGCATACACAGCGAACCAGTTTCGCAATTATAATGTCTGGAGGCGCACATCCGATTAACCAATGGTTGGTTACAAGGTTTGGCTATTTTTAGACAGCTTGAGTACTGCCAGTAAAATGCGTTTGATTTCCCTCCGAACATTCAGATTAGTGCAGCATAAATTCATTCATGAGGGGAAATTACAGTGAGAACATGTTGAGGCTCTGTTAGATGGATAACATAGTGAGTTCAGTGCACTGATATGACCATTGTCCTGAAGGATTTAGTCATTCTCTATGGTTAAAGAAATTGCACTAATGAATTCATATTTATTATATGTAATTCTAATTACATGTCTTGCTTCCGTGTTTGTGTGCTGTGTAACTAAAATACGTTTATTTTAGTTTTATACATTGATTAATGACCTGCAGTCTTTGATCGTCACTTAAGTTGAACTTTATGTGTTGTCTTATAAATCATACACAAAATGCCACATTGAAAAAAGGTTTTATTATCATTTTGACACTTGAATTAAATTTATTTCCAGAAAAAACTTTTAAAACGTAGGGTAATTGAATATCAGTTACCTGTATTCTAGTGCTATTTATTAAAATTACATTTTAATAAAGGTATGCTATTTGGGTACTCTGTTGGACACTGAGAAAGGTCAGAGAAATTATACTCTGAGAGACTTGGTAAACAATGCATGCATGGTTGTTCAATTCAGTCCAGTGTTGCTGTTTGTCTACTTGTAAAAAGATGAATTCACAGAATTCTAAATGACTCTGACTAACCGTGTGTTCACACCGAACGCGATGGGCGCGTGAAAAAACGCCAAAACGCCCCTAACTTGACGCCTGCACATTCGCGACCTCTACGCGTGTCCAAGAAAAATCGCTCGCGCCCCAAAATATCATATTTTCACGCGCGTGAACCGGAAATGTGGGAGGGATGTGGGAGGAAGTTGTGCTAGACCGGTATCTTTGAAAGATGGCAGCTGTCGAGCTAGCGCTTGAAGAGAGAGTCTCCCTTCTTTATTTACTGTGGAGAGCAGAGCAGCGGCGTAAGAGACGTCCTCGCCGTACCTGGGTCCATCAGGTCCTCGAGACGCGTGATCAGTTTGGTGAGTTTCACCATTTGCTACAGGAGCTGCGCCTGGATGACGGCAGATTCCAGCGATATCATCGCCTGTCACTCGGCCAGTTTGAGGACCTGCTTTCCCGCGTCGGTCCCAGAATTGCCCGCCTAGACACCAATTACAGGCGCTCAATTCCACCAGCAGAGCGCCTGTCCATCTGCCTGAGGTTAGTAAAAGTGTTTAATACGGTAGTCCTGTAATGATACCTGCGCTAATATATGCTAAACCATCCATTTATACACTGCTAACATGGATGTGCTATGCTAAGAGTGAATGCTCTCGGTGTTTACCGATAGCAAACTGGTACGACACGACTTCACAATATTTGTAGTGATACACTGACGGTCTCATCAGGTCCCGATTTAATTCGATTTATGCTGTTATCAGTGTTTGAATGATAGCATGGCTGTGGTGTCATAGGTATGCTCTCGGTGTTTGCTGATATCAAACTTGTACTAGGACCAATGTGGGTTAACCTTTGTAGTGATACTCACTCCTTTTCACATCTAGACCTGGTTTAATTCTGGGATAGTTGAATATTTGTTTAAAATCACGGCAGATTGTTCCAGATTATACCAAATATATATCATGTAATTATCCTTATATTTACAAAATTTTCTATGCAAGATTCATGTTTTGTAATTTCTATAATGTATTTTGTAACTGAAGTACACATAATACTCATTTTGAACACTGTTGTCCAGGTTCCTTGCCACCGGGGACTCCTTCAGGACCATCGCGTTCAGTTTTCGAGTCGGTGTGTCCACGGTGAGCCAGATCATCCCCCAGGTAGCGACGGCCATCTGGGACTGTCTAGTGGACGATTTCATGGCTGTGCCTTCAACTCAAGACTGGCGGTCCATTGCAGAGGGATTCCAGGAGCGCTGGAACTTCCCTCTCTGCTGTGGAGCTCTGGATGGGAAGCACGTCCAGACGAAGGCACCCCCCAACTCAGGATCCATGTTCCACAACTACAAGGGAACTTTTTCCATTGTTCTCCTTGCGGTTGTGGATGCAGAGCATCGCTTCCGCGTCATTGATGTTGGGGGGTACGGGAGGACCAGCGACGGTGGTATCCTGGCCAACTCCACCTTTGGTCAGGCTCTTCGGGCTGGGACTCTCCATCTGCCTCCAGACCAGCCTCTACCTGGTGGAGAACACCGTGGAGCCCAGCCCCACGTCTTTGTGGCTGATGAAGCGTTCCCGCTGCGGCGTGAGCTCATGAGACCTTTCCCTGGACGCCTCCTCCCTTTACAGAAGAGGGTCTTTAATTATCGCCTTTCCAGGGCCAGGATGATAGTGGAGGGTGCCTTCGGTATCCTCTCCTCACAGTGGAGGTTGTATCGGCGCGCCATGGAGCTCCGTCCTGAAATTGCGTGAAGTGTGTGAAGGCAACGTGTGTTCTCCACAACTTTCTGCGCTGTGTGGACGAGAGAGGGGCACCTGCTGTGGGAGGTGTGGCGCCTGCTGTGGTGGAGCCGTTGCAAGGCCTGGGTCGTGTGGCAGCAAACAACTCCTCCAGAGAGGCTGTCCTGGTGAGGGAGAAGTTCATGGCTCACTTCTCGGCAGAGGGAGCTGTGTCTTGGCAACCAAAGGAGTAGCCTGTTTGAAGTCTGAACGACTTCCCCACAACGGCTCTTTTAAGAGCCACCCACAAACCTCTAAAGAGTGTTCCTGTCTTTTTAACATTTTCTTAATGAATGGAGCTCTATTCCAAAATAAACTAACCTCTTTTTACTCTGCAACTTGTCTTCACTATGTTCCTATATACAGTGTGGTGCAAAAGTTTGGGCAACCTTATTATTAGTGTCTGTGAAGGTTCACAGTCATTATTTTCCTGTATGAATCGCTGTTACAGTAAAAAATGTTACTTACATATATCATATAGGAGACACACACATTGATATACACTACATATTTATGTTATTCCTCTTTTTTTGTGTTGCCAATTTATGCACCTGCTTCATTTAGTTTAAAGTTATTGCACTTTCTGTAAATCCAGTGAACTGCATTTCACTTCTCAAATATCACTGTGTGTCTCCTATATGATGTATTTAACTGACAATTTGTATTGTGACAACCAACGATTTGTACAGGAAAATAATTACTTTTCACAATGTTGCCCAAACTTATGCATCCCACTGTATTAGTATGTTTTGTTATTGGTGTAATATGAAATAAATTCTACTTTTGTCAAGTCCGGTGCCAATATTTGCTGTGTAGTAGAACAAAGACATTTGTCAGTATAAATGTTTATTTGATAAAATATATAAATTCAGTAACAAAAGGATAAATATATGACATCAACTATTTACAGACAGACAGGAATAAAATATACAAATTCAGTAACAAAAGGACATAAATAACATAAATATATGAGATCTAACTATTTACAGAGAGACAGGGATAAAAAGGACCCAGCTTGGAGTGGAAGAGCCTCAGGGAGAAGGAGGAGAAACATAAGAACATTGTTTCTGCCCTGGAGAGCTGCTGCCTCATCAGTAAACTACTGATCATTAGGGTCCAATGTTTCCAAATTTAGCACAGCTGTGCTGTTTTCAAAAACTGATTTATAAATTTGGAATTTCACGAATTCTCGTGTCTGAGGCGGCATAATAGGTAGCATCGTATAATTCTGGATGATTTGCCACAGCACTGATTAGTTTCTCCTCCATTTTGAATGCAGAATGAATGGCTTTGGCTGGATCTGCCCCTTTGAACTAGGTAACAGCCACGTCACCAGGCTCCTGATTGGTTGTCGCGGCGCGATTTTACGCTGGAGTTCAGATTTTTCCAACTCGAGCGGGGGAGGCGAAACGCGCGTATGCACAAAATGCAACACATAAACTCACGCGCGTGGATTTTTTCGCGAGTCAAACGCCTGAAACGCCCTACACTCACGCGCGTTTCTGGCGTTTTTGCGTTTTCGCAACGCCAAAACGCTTCCGAATTTTCGCGGGGGCCGCAATCGCGGGTCAGCGCGCCTTTCCATTGACTTTACATGTAAACCTGACGCTCCGCCTGCCTCTATCGCGTTCGGTGTGAACACACCGTAACTCAGCTTCATTTTGAGTGCCATCATCTAGCCCTCTTTGTACCTGGTGGATTTCACAGGCCTCTGCCTCTCAATTATTGTATAGCCATTGTGTGTAAGACTGCCTTTCTATGTGCTTTAGTGCAGACAGAGCAGAGGTTCGGGACCCTGTTGTCCTTATTTCTGATCGGTGTTGGTGTGTAGCTGGCAGTGTTGTCTGGGCTTATGCTGGGCAGACACTCTGTGATTTTTGGCCCATTTTGAGCCGATTTCTGAGTGATCGGCCCGATTTTTGCCTTCATCGTGCATCGTGTAGTATACGTGGGGTAACGAGAAGCGATTAACACCTCACGACCAGCTCCCGATCATCAATCGCTTGGTCCTGAGGATTTCAAACCTGTTTGAAATCCGCGACCGTCGTGAGGGTGTCATCGCAGCTTCTCACACTGCGCACGCGCAAGCACATATGTCAGCGAAAAAGATGGCGCAGCACGGCAGTGCAGCGTGTGATCTGGACACAAGCGATGGAGGCACTTGTAGAACTTTGGAAAGCTCATCCGAGCCTTTTCGATGTGGCCTCACAAAATTATCACGACCACAACAACCGTGAAAATAGTTGGATAGACATTGCTGCTCAACCACAGCTGCCTGATCAATGTTTTTCATTAGCAATTTAGCAAAGTTGATGGCGGTGGTGTGCGTGTCTGTGTGAGTGAAAGACAAAGAGGGAGAGCGAGCGACAGAATTTCTGTTATAACCTTCATTTTATGGACGCACAGTGTGAGCACTCGGGTCGCATCAGAGCATCGGGTCGTATAGTGTGAGACCCTGCATCGTGACCTACGAACTTCTAACCCCTGCGAGTCAATCGTGCAGTTTGAGCAGGAGCTGAATCGCGCGACTGACAAAATCGCACAGTGTGAGCCTTGCTCTTTCAATCAGAAATGAAGCTGCAGGTTGTCTCTTCACACCTACACCGAGACAGAGCAACAGTGGGACAAACCCAAACAGCACTGAGATTCATATTCAGGGCTGACCCTTTAATGTTCTTTTCTAACCTGCAATAAATAATATGTTATATGCTTGTTTGATAAGTATTTAAAAAAAAAAAAAAAAATTGTTATTGCTTTTTTTCAGGGGTTGGAACCAGGGCCAAAATGGTCACCACCAGACCAAGGCTCAATCGAGTCATGGAAGGAGGAATCAGGTGAGATAGTAAGCTGCTGTTATATACAATATTAGTGTACAACAGTCAGGTAACATGCTCCAAGCACAATAGAAAGTGCAATGTTTAAATATAATTATATATACATCCTATAGTAGGGCTGCACGATTAATCGTTAGAAAATCGCGATCTCGATTCATACTTATGTGCGATCTCATTTCCAAATGACAACGATTAAAAAAAATTTAAAAAAGAGGACAACGACGACTGTATCGCATTTTGATCCGGGACGTACTCTGCATGAAAACAAGCGCTCACTCTTCCTGCTCAACAAATGACAAGGGCGGAGCCTTACACCGTGATACAGAAGCTGTGCCGTGTGATGCTAATATTAGCAGGGAAAAAACAACGGAGAGCACGTCAGGGATGACGAGAAAGTGACAGGAGAAAATCCGTCCCGGTCAACCACCCAAACATCAATAACGGGAACCTTATACAGCGCTTCCCTATACCCGTCGAACTCCCGCAGGCACAAAGAAATTACGGAGGCTATCACTTATCACCTGACCAAAGATATGGCTCCCATCAACACTGTGCAAAACGAGCGATTTAGAAAAATGATCAACACCCTAGACAAACGCTACACAGTGCTGTCCCGCAACTATTTTTCTGTTGTTGCACTACCTGCTCTATACACGCAGTGTCGAGCAACGGTGGAGACGGAATTTCAAGCAGTACAACATTTTGCGGCAACAACAAAACGTGAGACATTTGTTGTTTTTATGTTTATTTATTGTTTTTATGTTCAGTCTCAACTGTTACGAAGTTGATGAGCAGTTAATAAGCGCAATAAATATTTATACTGGAAAAGAAAATCGTGAGAGAATCATGATCTCAATTCTAAGCCAAAAAATCGTGATTCTCATTTTATGCAAAATCGTGCAGCCCTATCCTATAGCAGCTATTCACAAAAGTAAAGACAAACAAACATAAACAGTAAAACTTGTAAACAGACCATAAACTGTCAGACGTTGACAATCCAGTTAAAAGTGATTTAAGTGATGAATAAAGTGCTCTAACTTTAAATGCTCAGGTGCAAAACTATTGTGTGCGGGGTAGTTTTTAAGTGTATATATTGTTGTTGTTGTTGTTGTTGTTATTATTATTATTATTATTATTGTCATTATTGCACAGATGACTTTCACAGTGCCTCATTTTACCCTCATATTATTATGTGAGGCATTTAACAGAAATAAACTGTACAACGACTTGGCTGGTGACCCACTTCACATCTCCTTGCTAAACACTGGAGAATCATGCAAAGACTTTGATGTAACAGATTGACCTCTAACAGCAACTGTTAGATATTTTAGTATTATGGGAGCATTTATTGGGTACTTTTTTTGATGATATTAGACAGAAGATTCTGTGACTCAACAAGGCTCTTTATGTTAACCGTCATTTTCTCTTGCTTTGTCAACTCAAGATTTTATGGTGTGAAAGTAGATACTAAGGTTGGAGGGAAAACACCAACAAATCACTCTTTTACTTATCACTCCCTTGCAGAGGATGTTTATGTGAAGACCATCTGGGTTGTGTCAGAACTCACGGATGTAGGAGACCTCTGTATAAGATTTATAGGCCTTGAGAGTGCATCTTACTGCAATTGTAGAACAAAGGATTCTAACTGTCTAGTGTTTAACGGACCTGTCAAAGGTATGTTGAGATACGATAGTAGAAGGCCTCTTTCAGAGCTGGGGGACCTTCCTTATATGGTTTTAACTTGAAACTTGTTGACACACGAACTTTCTGCCTATAAATACTGCTGCACAAAAGAATAAAACTTTGAGTTGATTTTGGGAAAGCAACCTGAACAGTCTCTGTATCATTTTGTTCTCCTAACTGCTCCTGACGTCGTAACTAACCCGCTGACGGCATATCTGAGTGCTACTTGAGAATATATTGCTGAGTGTTACTTAAGAATACTTTTGAATCTTATAGGGTAAAGACAAAACTCTGCTTATAGACGCCCACGCCTCGGGGAAACCCGATCCACGGACCAGACCCGGGACGGAGTTTCTTTCAGTGACCACAGTGCACACGTCTGCTGTCGCTCACAGTGGTCCAAGGAACCGCTCAGGGAGTTTGTGTGTTCGCTCAGACACGTGCAAAATTAGAGGGAACATTGGGCCTATGACATTCAATACCCAATTATTAAAATGTTAAGTGTAAATCATCCGCAGCCCACAATAGCAGCTGAATTTACTACGATTTCAGATCTTTTTACACGTCAATAAGAAACCACCGATGTGTAAAACAGGCTGACAACAGAATGACGTAAACCACACTGCTGCAACTGTGCAGCTCTCAGGTTTTATCTATTGTTTCTCTGTGTGGCCAGCAGGGGGAGGTGTTTTGCTTAGTTTTTTTTTTTTTTATATTAATGAAAACATTTTCATGAAAGTTGCAAATTTGTTATCTGTTTTTATGACATTTTTCACTGTGGATTACAACAACATCAACATTAGAAAATGAAATACATTTATAGTAGGTGATCATTAATCACTATTATTGGCACTATTAAAGGGCCCCAAAAATCAAACTTTGCTTAGGGCACCACGGAGGGCCAACCCTTTTTACACTTCAACGATTGTACACAAAATACAATCATCCATCCTTCTATCTATTTATTTTTGTCCACTTATATAATTCAGCATCACAGGGAAGCTGGATCCCAGTTGTTTTTCGCAGAGGGCCAAGCAGTGGAGGGAGCTGCCGACCTCCCAGCAATACATGTAAAAGCTTTATTTTATACTGACTCTGGTCATCTTTATCTATCATAAAAATTTGCTTCACGATCTGAAACACGTAAGTGTGGCAAATATGCAAATAGCTAAGAAATCAGGATGGGGTAAATCGTTTCTCACTGCACTTCTGTTAGGCGACTGAATAAAAACACAAAGTCAGCAGTCTGGCTATGAATGTCTTTAATGTTTCCAAGATCAGAATCACATCAGGGTGTACAACCTCACCCCTGGCGCCGTTGCCCACCTCTCAATTTTAAATACACGTATACATTGAGGGCTACCAGGAGGGGCTATGCGCTTACCTGCTGCTGAGTAATTGCATATGAGAGCATGAGGGTGGGAATGGATGTTTGTATCTGTGTGTGCCTGTTTGTCTGTGTCCATATGTCAGGTCGGGTATCAGACGCCACCTCTCTGGGGACATCTCAGGCCCTCCAAGGTATGGAGGCCTATCTCCCCCCACCACTCCCCCTGCCAGTGGCAGACGCCTTCAGACATCGGTGCATTGGTGGTTCTTTGTGTCTGGGGATGGGCGTCCAGGTACTGCTTGTCGGGGCCTGGAGCCTGGGGCTCGCTCGGGCTCCTTCAGGGTGCGGTGCCTTTGGCCTCTCAGCCTGGGGCTCGGTCACTCTGGCACAGCTGGCTGCCGGCGGAGCTCACGGGCACGTCACGTTTAAATCATGCTTTTTATCTGTTTTTGTTTTTTAATGTTCTGTAAAGAACTTGGGATCACCTTGTTGTTGAATTGTGCGATATAAATAAATTTTGGCTGCTACCTCAAAGCACACTGTGCGCTGTCGATCTTACGTGCTGCACAATAATATTCAATATTTAGTATTTACAGTTATATTCACATAGATCATCGCGGTGATGTTGTTTATTATATTGCTCTCTTTTGTTTGCTTGTTTTCTCTTTTTTCTTTCTCAACAGGTGATCCAGGTGATTGATAGATGGATTTTTTGTCTGTTTGTTTTGTTGGCTTGGACAACTTCCTACCAGAACCGTGGAAGTGGAAGCTTCAGTGAAGAAAGATTCCTGCTCCCAGCCGTTCATTGGCTCGGCATTTTAAACCCCTAAAGGGTCACCTGGCCTGTAAATAAACAGGGCCAATAAAAAAAATCACAAGAATAATACAAAACTTTCAGCCAGTTTATCTTAATACATTAACTTATTCTTGTGTACACAGTAATTCATAAATAAATAATGTATATTATCAATAAAGATTGATCTAAACAGTTTAACTGCTATGTGCAGATAAAGGTTGCATAGCTTTAAAACATTTGCTATCCAGCAAATATCAGTCAAACTCAACACAAAAGGAAACATAACAATCGTTCAAATTGTTTGGACCGGTGATCCAAATCAACTGGCGTTGGTCAAACAGATGTGTGGTAGACTTACTTTGAAGGAGCTGCTACCGACAAACCAGCAAATAAACACCAAATATTTCATCTGTGACATTTGTGAGGTTTCCTCAAACACACTCCGTCAGTCTTGTTGCTGTTGAACGACAAACTATTTAAAAATGTCGCGGGTTTACCTGGTCATATTCTCATTCACGGGGCGATCGCCAAAACAAAAGCAAACCATTAACACCACGCCGATGCTGTTCACAGGACAGCAAGAGTAACGATCAGGAGCATCTTGTCTTCGTTATCGTTCCCCTCGTACGTGTTATTACTGCGATTTCAGCGTTTTCGCTTCACAACTAAAGTGTGCAGTTTACTTTGTGTGCACTCAAATGGAGTCAAGTCAATTAGCGCCACCTGTGGTCAAGTGCCATAGCCTACAGCCAGATGAACTTGTGACACACATCTGAGCCACGTTTGAATTCCTGTTTCATGCACAATACATTTGTAACTTTTCATTTTTTCTGTTTTGTGTCTTGCAAATAAACCTTTAAACTGATTGAAATGATGTTATGTATTTATTTTTGGCCTATATCTACAGTGGCCCTGAGAGGCCAAACGGACTGCAACTTAAGAAAACACCAGCATTAAGAAAAACGCTGCAAATGCACAAAAAACACAACTGAAATAGGAAAAAAGAAAACACAAATAGGAAAAAAGAAAACGGAAGTGTTTCTGGGGAGACAATAGTAATCAGTAATAAACAGAGCCAGTGTGACTAAGTGGAGCTTGTGAGAGTGAGTGGATTGAAGAAAGTGAGGGACTCAGATGTGTCAGTTGGTTTGTCTTTGTTTGTGAGTGTGGAGGAGAGATTGGGTTGGTTTTAAAGCTAAGTTAAGAATATTCTGAGTTTCAATTCAATTTTATTTATATAGCACCAAATCACAACAAGTCGCCTCAAGGCGCTTTATATTGTACAGTTTAATTTCCAAAACTTGCATATGATCTTCAGTTTGCAGCTGGACTATCACATAGCAGCTGGAGCAGTCTCACATGGAGGCCAGTCCACTGCTGCCACCTGTGGCCAAGTGCCATAGCCTACTACTAGATGAACTTGTGACACACATCTGCAGTAGAGGCTGAGTGGCTGCTCTCACACCTGGAGCATCCAAATCGACCCACAAACACGCTGAAAGATGCAATGCCATCAATGTGGATTGTCAAGACTGAGAGACCTCTTCCCTCTGACCCCTCCCCAAACCCTCAAACCCTCCTACCCACCTCGACATACAAACTCTGTGTGGCTTCACGTGTTCTGTTGATGTTTACATGATCGAAATAACTTGAACACAAACACAAACAAACAAAGAGGAAGACCGCACCGGAAGGAAACAACTACAAGTCCCAGCATCCTCTGTGTTTAGGGAGCAGCAGTGAAAGTGAAAGTATTGAGCCTCCGTTCAGAGCAGCAGGAGGAGGAAGGTGGAGCTGAGGCAGGTGAGTGTTAACATGAATATGTTTCTTCTTATGACATAAAATAATTCCACGCTGTTCGTGTCTGTGGGTGAAATGTGAGGCCGGTCGGCTCCTCTGAGCGCTGGTTTCCTGTAAGTAGAGAGGAAGTGAGTTTAGCTGAGCCTCCGTTTAGTGTGAGAGAGCAGGAGGAGAGTGAGAGCTGTGCTGAGGCAGGGTGAGTGTTAACACCGCTCTGACATTACTGTGTCTCTGTGGCGGGAACAACAGGCTCCGTCAGTGGAGGCAAAATAATCAGACTTTGGTTTTTCAAAGGAAACAACTTTATGTCGGAAGTTCCCGCACGCTCATTGGATAACGATGTGTCAATCTCAAGTTATTGGCCAATGAGCGTGCGCATTCACAGAAAGACCCGCCTTTATCACGGGACTTTAAAAACTACAATGGCGACAGAAACTCCGTGAGTGGCAAGGGTGTAGATTTGGTTGTGGCATTGGTGGGGACGGATGATTCAACCATCGACCCCTGCCCCGTTTCTTATTTTTTCCTTTTTGTTTTTGCTTCTTGATAAAAAGAGGAGAAATATTCTTGCCTACATGTGCTATTCTACATGCTTTTAAACCGTTTAAAATTACAATTCATAGTTTTATATGTGAATTATATAATGTTAAATTACTATTAAGCAAATGACTGACTAAGTATTTCAGGCTTTAGTTTACTTCAGCCATATTCCATATAAATCAGGTATCATACAAAAGTAAAAATAGCTTCAAATACATTCATGACAATAAAAGAATATGACTTTAAGGACTTAACAACATTACTTCAGTTATACTACACCAACATCTCTGATACATTAGCACTAAGGGAACACTGAATGATCTGGTGGGTTTTGTCCATAAAACTACTCATCTAAGATTACCACAAAGTAAATGATCTCTCAGCAACATTATGCAACATTTTAGGCACTACTGCCCTCTATCAAATCAGTGAGCTGGGATGTTTAATTCTAAACATGAACTACTGTTACAGCAACAGATATGGACTACATGCCCACACAACAAACACATGCCTGCTCCTGTCGTTAGCTGAAATGAACTGCTGGCATATTTGTTTTACATCTATACTGTCCAGTCTCTCCTGGTGGACATGGAATCACATTATTCGTGGTTACATACAATTTTAGACTGATGTGGACCAAGCCTAGCACCTACTTGCCAACCTTGAGACCTCAGAATTAGGGAGACATTGGTTGTGTCCAAATTCATGGGCTGCATCCTCCTGAGGACCCGGCCTTCGCGGTCTACGTGGGCCGGGTCCTCAGAAGGTCGGGTAGGCCAGAAGTAAACGGCTGGGGAAATTGGACGGTCGAGCCTTCTGATTAGTGTCCCCGCTGTCTCGGTGGAGTTTAATAAACTCGGCCGTCTGCTCCTTGCTATCTAAAATATAACAGGACACTGGCGTAAATTCTCGACCGTCTCACACTTCTGTTTAATCAGTTTTCTGTTTAACGTTTATTCAGCTGTGTGAAAAACCAAGGAGGAACCCACCCGGGGGATTAATAAAGTTTTATTTTATCTAATCTAATAACTTTAATCTCAGCCAAACCGATTTACTCACGAACAAACAAAACACTGAAAAAAGCCCAACAATAACATTTTTAGGTTGTCTAAGTGACTTATATATTACGTTTAACCCGAGTAGCGAAAGTCCGCGGTGATCTGAAAATGATGTGCCGGGAGTTGTGCCGTTCTCGGCCACATCAGTAGTCCTCGAGCTCTCGGCTAGCTATCGAGCTGGTGGGTAGCAGACGTCTCTGAAAACGTCGAAGCACTTTTGCAAATATGCGATATCTTGATAAACCGAGCAGATATTTGATGTTTACACAGCTACTTTCTCACCTGAAAATATGTTAAAAGTTTATTTTGCGACCCAGAAAGATTAGTATGAGTAATTTTAAAACTTAGTAGCGGCCGCCATTGTTGGAAACTGGAGTTTGGCTGGGCTGCGCTATGAATTCTGGGATATGGTAGGCCACGAAGGACACACCCGACCCATCCTTCAAATTCGGGGAAAAGGAGGACGCATTTGTCGGCTGCATTCGGAGGAGTCTACAAATTTGGACAGCCTTTGGCGCGTCGCTGTGACGTAATCGATCTACAAATGCGGCCTCAGGAGGATGCAGCCCATGAATTTGGACACGACCATTCAAAGGGGCTGAGGGGGGGATACATGTACATATATATATATATACAAAAAACTTGAAACTTACAGTGTTTATTTATCGGATAAAATAAGTTAAATGTCACTGTTATTATTGTCCAGCCGGAAACAGGCCGGCGGAGTCCAACTTCAGAGGCTGCGTCCACCTGAGGACGCGGCCTTAGTGGTCTAAGTGGGCCGGGTCCTCCGAAAGCCGGGTAGACCGGAAATGAGCAACTGTGAAATTGGACGGTCTAGCCTTCAGAATTACGTCACCTGCCGTCTGTTCCTTGCTGTCTAAAATATAACCGGACGCTGGCGTAGATGGTCGAATAAACTGCTGTTTTCACACAGCAGTTTATTCAGCTGTGTGAGAACCCGGCATAGCCTGTAACGTTATTGTGACGGACACATTATATGAGTGAACTTGACTTTAAGTGACTTACAGGTTTCTTTGAAAAACAATTTCTTATATGCAGGTTCTTCCTTTGCGCTGCCATCCTCCTCTCCTCCTCGCAGCGCAGGTTTGCCGCTGCTGAAACTAAACAGAGCTCCCTGAAAGGCTCAGCCAATCACATTGGCCATATTTGTCACATGACGTAGGACTCCAGTAGAGAACGTAATTTAACTTTTTCTGCTCCGCTCGCTGAACGAGACGCTGACAGATCGTTTTTTTCTTACTATCGGGTTTGTTTTTCTTTACTCGAAGAGATCAAATTATTGGTGGGGACACGTCCCTTCCGTCCATGCCAAATCTACGCCCTTGGTGAGTGGAGTTCAGGGTGACGTTATGAAACTGTGACGTTTGAGCCACTTCCTGTTCTCAGTCCCAGCGTCCTGATCACCGAGGTTTCTGTTGCTCTGATATCTGATATTGATTATATTGGTAAACAGGCTGTAGCATAAACATCAGGTCTGTTCTGAAAACTGGCTTTATTTTTTCAAAGTAAGGGAATATCTGTGGTCTGATACCGCGGGCTCATGGGCTAAGGACTTGGATTGACAAGTCAAGCGCAGATGATTGTGTTGTTTCTTATAAAGGCTTGTGTGTGTGTGCCTTCCTGTGTGTGTCCTTGTGTCAGTGGAACTGAATCAGTGTGTTAGAGAAAGTGCTCCTCTGCTGTGCCGTCATCGTGTGGATGCTTCTTTTAAAGTTGGAACTCATGTTTTTATGATCTGCTTCATTTCATTGAACCTTTATTTCTAACCATGAAGTCCCTTTGAGGTTAAAGCCTCCTGGTTAGGTTTAGGCTGTTATTGTGCTTCAGGCTGAAATATGAGGAGTAAGGAGTGGGGCTGGTTAGCCCTCATGACCCTCACCATAACACATACGTCACAGGACAGTGTTTACCACAGAAACTCCATGAAATGATCAATGAGAACTTTAGAAACCCATCAGTGTGATGCTTCCAGTACAACAGCACCTCTGAGTGTGTGTGTTTGCCTCTCAGACTAACTCCACCCTGACATCAAGAAGATGGAGGAAAAGGATGGAGCAGGATCTGCAGCATCCAGCTGTGTGTCTGTGAGGAGTGACTGGTCCAAAGGATTACTTCCAGACTTCAGTAATGAACCTGCAGCAACAATGTAAGAGAGCTGCTGACTCATTTATTCAGTGCAAATAATGATTTTGATGCAATGGGAGAAGAAAAATGACAAAAACAGTTTTAAAAATAAGGATTAAAATATTAAAAACTATGTTTTTGAGTTTCCTGATGTAGCACAAAAATATATGAACATAACTGTATATAGGACAGATATTTACGGTTCTTTTAGGCAGCACCAAAAAACAAAAAGACTATTTTTAAGCTGTCTGAGGTAGTGAGTCAACATGTCACACTGGGTCAAAGGTCAGGGAGTAAAAGTGTGTTTTAAAGGAGGTTTAAAAGCAGCGAGTGAAGGAGCCTGTCGAGGTAAATCGTTCCATAACTGATCAAATTCAGTTGGTGGACCTCTGTGTGAAATCAAGCATCTGGTTCACAGAGAGGATAACCCTCAAATGGGCTGTACAACATTATATAGGGAGACAAAAACAGAGATTATCGTAGCCATCGCTCTCTCGCATGGACGTGGCAGTCTTGCTGTCTGCTGCGAATCCTCCCCGTACCTCCGTGACCTCGTCTGGTATCTGCTCCCTCCTCTGTAAGAGACAGTAAAGGAAAACACGTCTCTGCCTAGTCTTGAAAATCTAATCTTATCATCCATTGTTCTTCTAGGGCCTCTTCTTCTTGTGGCCTCAGCTAACTGCTAATATTTAAATGGCTAACATTAACATGTGTGCCATTAAAGTAACAAAAGGTACTTTAATGGCACAGTTTTTTTTCAAAAACGTACTCAAGTAAACGTAACGGAGTAAATGTAACTCGTTACTACCCACCTCTGGACTTGACTGCGGTAGTTTGTAACCAAAGATCATCACACTGCCCCTCTGATTGTCGCCCCCCAACTACTCTTTCAAGGATTGTCAGGTTGGAGATTGGCCTATAATTAGCTAAGACAGCTGGGTCTAGGGATGCTTTTTAAGTAAAGGTTTAACTACATCCAGCTAGGGATGGGTACCGTTTAGATTTGAAAACCTGCTAAATCAGAATCATTTGCTGATGACGGCTTTTTTCTTTTACATCAATCACGTATAATCTTAACTCAAAGTGAACATAGACTTGATTGAAGTAACTCAGATCAGCCAATTCAAAATGCTAATTCAATCAACTCTGAGTTTATTTCTAGACTCAGTTTGTTGGCCCTGCACCTTAAATATTGTTTTCACATCTTATGTCACGGCTAGCGGGGCGAGCCATGTTGAATTTAATAAAGGACCCAAGATGCCGACACTGCTGTGACGTGAGTGAGCTGTATTGCAACGGTGAAGTGCAGTGGAGATGGCCTGTGCAGAAGCTAAGATAACCTCTACTGAAAAAACCAAAAAACTAACCTGAAACCTTAAACGGAGACACGGGGAGACAACACAGACGAACCAGCAACAAGCAGGAGAAAACAAAGGGCTCATATACACAAAAGAGCCATCAGGGAATGAGAAAAGGGAGACACAGCAGGATTCATTGGACATAACCAGACAAGGGGAAGCAAAAGTAGACACACTAACATAGGACATGGCACTGTCAAAATAAAACAGGAAGTGAACACAGAGACACAATACTAACACAGTACAGAGGGAACACAGAAACCAAAACCTCAGAACTAGAAAATCTTAATCAGAATGAAATTGTAACAAAAGACAATAACAATCAAAACAAAACTACTGAGTCCACAGACTCGGGACATACATCGGCTCAAACTGTGGTCATAAATATTTTGTACTTGTAAATCAGACTGTGTAGTTGTGAACTGAGATTTGTAACATTGTAAAACAAAATATCTGGAAAGTTCATGTTTTTGCGTTCATTGATTTGTGTGTGCAAAAATGTAAAAATGTAATAAATGTAAGAAACATTAGAACTACTTTTGCTGACACAAAGTTTGGCGAGTTGTCACTTTAAACCAGTCACTGATATAAAGAGAGCACCTTGTTCCAGGGCATCTGAGCATGGAGGGAAAGCTTTATGCAGGAAATGGTAAGAGCTGTTGGGACTAAAGAAACTGAGCAGAAAACTACAGACATCTGGAAACTGAGTTGTTAATTCTCAGTGGGATCAGCAGGACTAGCAAAGCTTCACCATGACAGTCATCTGATTGACTGAACCCATCCAAACATCACTTCATGGACCTTTAGCTTGTGTCTGTGTGTGGACAGACATAACATGAGCTAATTATACATTACTCCTCCACAGAGTGGACCAGCAGAGAGCAGAGGTTTCCACTGGTCAGTCTGCACAGCAGCATCAAACACACCTGGACTCTGTGGTTATGGTTTGTAGTACTACGTTTACATTTGTTCTTTTCAGTCACCTCTATGCTGCACTTTGTGGACCAGAGGATTGTCAGTGTGTCCAACATACATCAGAGTTTGGGCTCCATGATTTCAGTCAGATTGGGGTGACTGTAGCTCAGGAGGGGAGCAGGTCAGCTACTAGTTAGGTTTGTGAATCAAACCCTGGCTGGCAAATGTACTGGGTAACGTACTAAACCCAAGCTGCCCTCTGATGCATCCATCAGAGTGTGAAAGAAAGTATTTAAGCATAGAACAATGTGCTTGGTTGAATGAGGCATGTTGTATAAATGCTTTGTGTGCACAGAGTATCAAAGAGAGCTATATAAGAACCAGTCCATTTACCACTGGGTAATTCATATAGTCTTCTTTTCCAGCGGCTGGAGGACAACATCACCATGTTTGTGAAGAACGAGCTGAAGAAGATCCAGAAGCTTCTGAGTCCAGATCACCCAGAAACTTTAAAGAGCCAGATGGAGGATGAGGAGATGTTTGAAGGTGAGGATGAAGATGAAAGAAAGAGCTGCAGAGAAGCATTTCTGAAGATCACACTCCACTTCTTGAGGAGACTTAAGCAGCATGAGATGGCTGACCATCTGCAGAGCAGTAAGAGAATTTCTCTAAAGACTGAATATTGATCTTTCCTAATAGCTCAAGAAATGGACCAATAGACATTCATCCTTTCAGGGTACTGAAAGGCTGTGATATTTATTATATAATATTTTTTTCTGAATTTCTTACCTTCAGAAATATTTGCTCCACTCTGTAAACGAGAACTTAAAGCCCAACTGAAGAAGAAGTTCCAGTGTGTGTTTGAGGGCATCGCTAAAGCAGGAAGCCCAACCCTCCTGAATCAGATCTACACAGAGCTCTACATCACAGAGGGAGGGACTGCAGAGGTCAATGATGAACATGAGGTCAGACAGATTGAAACAGCATCCAGGAAACCAGACAGACCAGAAACAACAATCAGACAAGAAGACATCTTTAAAGCCTCACCTGGAAGAGACGAACCAATCAGAACAGTGCTGACAAAGGGAGTGGCTGGCATTGGGAAAACAGTCTTAACACAGAAATACAGCCTGGACTGGGCTGAAGACAAAGCCAACCAGGACATCCAGTTCATATTTCCATTCACTTTCAGAGAGCTGAATGTGCTGAAAGAGGAAAAGTTCAGCTTGGTGGAACTTGTTCATCACTTCTTTAATCAAACTAACGAATCAGGAATCTGCAGGCTTGAAGACTTCCAGGTTGTGTTCATACTTGATGGTCTGGATGAGTGTCGACTTAATTTGGACTTCAACAAAACTAAAATCCTGACAGAAACAAGAAAGTCCACCTCATTGGATGAGCTGCTGACAAACCTCATCAGAGGGAACCTGCTCCCTTCTGCTCGCCTTTGGATAACAACACGACCTGCAGCAGCCAATCAGATCCCTCCTCAGTGTGTCGACATGGTGACAGAGGTCAGAGGGTTCACTGACCCACAGAAGGAGGAGTACTTCAGGAAGAGATTCAGAGATGAGGAGCAGGCCAGCAGGATCATCTCCCACATCAAGAAAGCTCGAAGCCTCCACATCATGTGTCACATCCCAGTCTTCTGCTGGATCACTGCTACAGTTCTGGAGGATGTGCTGGAAACCAGAGAGGGAGCAGAGCTGCCCAACACCCTGACTGAGATGTACATCCACTTCCTGGTGGTTCAGGCCAAAGTCAAGAGGATCAAATATGATGGAGGAGCTGAGACAGATCCACACTGGAGTCCAGAGAGCAGGAAGATAATTGAGTCTCTGGGAAAACTGGCTTTTGATCAGCTGCAGAAAGGAAACCTGATCTTCTATGAACCAGACCTGACAGAGTGTGGCATCGATATCAGAGCAGCCTCAGTGTACTCAGGAGTGTTCACACAGATCTTTAAAGAGGAGAAACAACTGTACCAGAACAAGGTGTTCTGCTTTGTTCATCTCAGTGTTCAGGAGTTTCTGGCTGCTCTTCATGTCCACCTGACCTTCATCAACTCTGGACTCAATCTGCTGGAAGAACAACAAACAACGTCCATGTGGTCTAAACTATTTGATAAACCAAAACTCCAATCTCTCCACCAGAGTGCTGTGAACAAGGCCTTACAGAGTCTAAATGGACACCTGGACTTGTTCCTCCGCTTCCTCCTGGGTCTTTCAATGCAGACCAATCAGACTCTCCTACGAGGTCTGCTGACACAGACAGGAAGTAGCTCACAGACCAATCAGGAAGCAGTTCAGTACATCAAGGAGACGCTCAGTGAGAATCTGTCTGCAGAGAAAAGCATCAATCTGTTTCACTGTCTGAATGAACTGAATGATCGTTCTCTAGTGGAGGAGATCCAACAGTCCCTGAGATCAGGACGTCTCTCCACAGATAAACTGTCTCCTGCTCAGTGGTCAGCTCTGGTCTTCATCTTACTGTCATCAGAAAAAGATCTGGATGTGTTTGACCTGAATAAATACTCTGCTTCAGAGAAGGCTCTTCTGAGGCTGCTGCCAGTGGTCAAAGCCTCTAAAAAAGCTCTGTAAGTTATAAAGTTTTTATTATTTAATTTGGTTGGTATGTTATGGAAAACACACTGCCATGAACCTCTGTTTTGTTATTGTCAAAATCACTGTAATATAATCACTGTACCTTTATATACACGTGACTTGTATTAATGCTGCTGCCCTCTTGTGGCTAAAGTGTAATTATGTTATTGTTATTAGGGAGGATTTGAGAGTAACATGCCAAGTGAGTCAGCAGCTTCGCTTTAGCTTAAAAATCCAAATTCTTATGTCATCAGTTATAGTTGCATGTATTCATTATCATAATTTAACCTTTAATATTGATGTCTTAAATTTATTTTGAGTAAACTGGCAATAATTTTATGGTTTATTAAATAAATACATCACTAATGAATTATTTATTTCAGTAATTAATTAAAAAAATATATTGATAATGAATTATCGGTTAATTTCATTTAAAATAATTCATTATTTATTTATGTACAATTCTAATTAGTTAATTACATATTTAATCAATTATTGGTTTGTTTTCTATTTTAATTATTTTACTGACACATTTAATGAATTATTTAATGATGTATTTATTTAATTCACGTTGCTACTCCTGGCCCTGCATCGCTGTTCATAAATACATTTTATTTGTCAGCTTCACCCATCAAAGTCAGGGGGCGGGGTTAATGCTGATCAAGTCAAAACCATTGCTTTGGTCTGGTGGGCGTTCTTTTAGTGGGCTTTTCTCAATACTAAGTAGGCCTACACACCAGGGTTTGGACATGTGTGGACCCAAACTATACTTAAACTTTACCCTTTTTTGTGTGTCACCAAATACACTTTAATATTTTCTAGACAAGAATGTAGTGGCGTAATCTTTAACCTCTTTTGGCTCCAAACAGAAGTGACAGACTTGAGCAGGGTTCATTTAAAGGCTGACAGAAGTGGAGTGGTGACGGGGAGATGTTTGACAGGACAGTGTTTCAGCCTCCACAGGTTCATGTTGTGCTCCATCAGTCAGTGAAGATGAAGTCAGTGCTGATGAGGCTGTAGAGTGTGTGAGGGATGTGAATGAGGATGATGAAGATCTGATGATAGCAGATAAAAACAGGCTGCAGAGACTTTGAGCCATACAGGGCACACAGTGTGTGTACAGAACAGCTGAAATCATTATGGAGGCCTCACTGGGATATGGAAGCATCACAGTACAGCTTCAGTGAAGCATTAAAGTCTCTGATATGAGATGAGAAATGAAGCAGCCAGAGCTTTTTCATGAGTGGAAATCCACTGTGACTGTGAGCTGCTGCTACAGCCTCCAGATTAGCCAGCAGCTCATCCTGCTCAACATTTCCTCACCAACTTTAATGGAAGTGTGATGTTTTCAGCTGGAGTGATGGTCAGGGTGGCCTCCCTCTCCTCTTCCTCTTTCATTTGTAAAGCCACTTCTGCTGCTTTCATTCATTTGGAAGTCCTGTAGCTGAGTTTGGGAGAGACTAACAGCCTCGGCAGCAGAGGGGAGAAAGGCTGTAACACCACCACTTTACTCTGTTCTACCTGTCACATCATTTTATCAGGAAACAAATATGCTCATGTTTTTACTATGTTTGTCTTGAAGATGTAAGAAGATCACATGGTGCTTTTTATTATTGTGTTGGTTTGTTTCCTGTCTCTTGGATGGAGCCCAGCTGTGCGTGGCCCCTGGGCCTGTGGTCAGAGTGTGTGCTGGATAATCCGGCCCAGGATGAGGCCAAACTGACATGGGATGAAATGTCTGTCACATAATTGAGCTTAGTGTAGTTTCACTTCTGCACAATTTAAAAACAACCAAAACTTTGTTCTGTCTTTTCTGTGTTATACTGTAGACTTTCTTTGATACTGTGTCCAAAAGGAGCAGCTTTTACTTTGAAGGGGAGGCGTCTCTGTTTCCTCTTCAGGTTGGATGATGGAAGCAAATGAGTGTGTGATGTTCTTTCAGTGTTGCACTTTGTAGACGCTCCCTGAGCACTGGTCTCACAGCCAGCTGCACATAGAGACCAGTGTTGTTAGTCCAGGTCAGAAGATGACTTGTTGGAATGAAAATGAGCTTGTAGTTTGTCTGCTTTAATAATGTGACTGGAAAAAGGTGTTGGACTTCAAATATGTCCATTTCTTTCACACTTCACCTTTAAAAGTGAAGCCTTGTGGTTCCTGGAAGGAAAAACACAACTTTTTCAAGTCTTTGTCCTGTTTTTATGAGAAATGTACGACTTTAATTTGAAACATTCAGAGTTTTTTCTCTTGTTGTGTTTGTTTGAAGCTGCTTCCTGTTGGCTTCAGCTGTTTGGAGTTTCCATTTTCTAAACTTCTACATTCTGAACCTTCTTCAGCTCTGAACAGATGATGAAACACTGAATGATTTCAAGCTCACACTTTGTCTAATAAACTTACATCTTTCATTCTTCATACAGATTGTGGGACTGTGGTTTGTCAGAGATCAGCTGTGATTATCTGGCAGCAGCACTGAAGTCCAACCCCTCCCATCTGAGACAGCTGGAGCTGAGTGACAACTACAATCTGCAGGATTCAGGAGTGAAGCATCTGTGTGGTTTCCTGGAGAGTCCAGGATGTGGACTTGAAACTCTGGGGTCAGTCAGCATGTTTTAGTTGTGCTGAGATGAATATGATGTGAAAGTTGTGCTGACACTAAACTGCAGACATCAGGCTGATATTATACTGATCCACACTGAGGATCTTCATGGTAAAGTCTGTTTTCTTCTTCTCTGGTTTAGTCCATTGACTGCAGCAGAACAATGTTCACATTTCAAACAGTGATACTCAACGTATGGCCCGCGGCCCACACGCGGCCTGCCCACCTTTCCTGATTCAGAGAGAGGGGACCCTGATTAACTGTGTAGTGTTCTTCCTCACAGTTCTAAGTATCAGACACAACAATGAATAATCCACAGCTGACTGTCTTTAGCAGGTCAAAGGTCACGGCACACAGCAGGCAGTGGGAAATATTATAATTCTGATCATTTATCAGCACATATCCATATGTATAAAAACAAAGCTGACACTGTGAGACTTGATCAGAGGTGTGATCATCACAGCAGAGGCCTTTGTGTCAAAGTCACTGAGGATCAAACAGAAACACATGAAGCAGATTTTCCTGTTCTGGCTTTTTATAGCAGATAACCTTCAAAATATTCTGCAGTCCATCAAAAACTGAAGCAAACCATGAATCAACATGTGAACATGAGCTGATGCTGCTGAAGTGAAGCAAAGTTACAGAGGTTTGATTACAGACACAGCTGAGAGTTTGTAATCTGTCATCATTTTAAAAGGTTTACATTTCTTCAGTATTGAACAGCAGAAATGAGGCTTTGTTTTGGGAGGCCGACAGCAGTGAACACAACAGCAGACTGGTGCGTAATAAGCAGTGAATAATGCAGAAAACAGATTTTTGAAGGTAAACTGTTCTTGAAGTACACTGAGAGAGAGAGAGCTGTGCAGGAAGTAAACGTCAAAGTCAGAGAGAATTCATGACGATGTTCATCAAACGTAAAGCGTAGTTTGGATCTTCTTCTGCTGCTGGTTCAGTCAGTTTTGGTTGGAGACAGATGAAACCTGCAGCTTCAGGATCTGTGAGCTGTCCACTTTCAGCCCCGACGGCGTGTCCGTGTACGTGCCGTCGAGTGAACGATCCACGCTCTGTGTTTCCATCTTTGTGTGTTTAGCTGCTCTCATTTACTGTTTTGTCTGTTTGGTTGTTGTTGAAATACTTTTGGGAGCATTAACCTGAGATTCTGGCAAAATACATTTACATTAAAAATCGATTCAGGATTGAATGAATCAACATCGCTTTATTCAAATTAAAACCATTTAAATAGGAAAATCCATTTTTTTACAGCCGCCTCTAATGCTGGGTAATGTCAGCTGGTCCATGTGCAGCTGGCTGTGAGGCTCAGGGAGCGTCTACAAAGTGCAACACAGAAAGAACATCATCCATAAATATTGAGTAATAACTGGACTCTCATACAGCGAGACTCAAATGCCTTTAAACATCAGCTTATCCTGCTGATCCAAGTCCAACACTGAGTTTGTAAAAACATGTTTGTCAATCATTTTGTTTGGTTTCTGAGGAAAATGATTCAATAACTTGCTGCTAATACACAACATTTCATCATATTTCCTCATAACCCTCTTTTGTCTGACCATTTGATCCCATTTGAATTTGCAATAAAGGATCCACAGAGTTTGGTGACAATAATGACAGTAGATGTTTGTGTGAAAGTGCTGGAAGCAAATGAGTGTGTGATGTTCTTTCAGTGTTGCACTTTGTAGACGCTCCCTGAGCACTGGTCTCACAGCCAGCTGCACATAGAGACCAGTGTTGTTAGTCCAGGTCAGAAGATGACTTGTTGGAATGAAAAGGAGCTTGTAGTTTGTCTGCTTTAATAATGTGACTGGAAAAAGGTGTTGGACTTCAAATATGTCCATTTCTTTCACACTTCACCTTTAAAAGTGAAGCCTTGTGGTTCCTGGAAGGAAAAACACGACTTTTTCAAGTCTTTGTCCTGTTTTTATGATAAATGTACGACTTTAATGTGAAACATTCAGAGTTTTTTCTCTTGTTGTGTTTGTTTGAAGCTGCTTCCTGTTGGCTTCAGCTGTTTGGAGTTTCCATTTTCTAAACTTCTACATTCTGAACCTTCTTCAGCTCTGAACAGATGATGAAACACTGAATGATTTCAAGCTCACACTTTGTCTAATAAACTTACATCTTTCATTCTTTATACAGATTGAAGGACTGTGGTTTGTCAGAGATCAGCTGTGATTATCTGGCAGCAGCACTGAAGTCCAACCCCTCCCATCTGAGAGAGCTGGACCTGAGTAACAACAACAAGCTGCAGGATTCAGGAGTGAAGCATCTGTGTGGTTTCCTGGAGAGTCCAGGATGTGGACTTGAAACTCTGAGGTCAGTCAGCATGTTTTAGTTGTGCTGAGATGAATATGATGTGAAAGTTGTGCTGACACTAAACTGCAGACATCAGGCTGATATTATACTGATCCACACTGAGGATCTTCATGGTAAAGTCTGTTTTCTTCTTCTCTGGTTTAGTCCATTGACTGCAGCAGAACAATGTTCACATTTCAAACAGTGAGACTCAACGTATGGCCCGCGGCCCACACGCGGCCTGCCCACCTTTCCTGATTCAGAGAGAGGGGACCCTGATTAACTGTGTAGTGTTCTTCCTCACAGTTCTAAGTATCAGACACAACAATGAATAATCCACAGCTGACTGTCTTTAGCAGGTCAAAGGTCACGGCACACAGCAGACAGTGGGAAATATTATAACTCTGATCATTTATCAGCACATATCCATATGTATAAAAACAAAGCTGACACTGTGAGACTTGATCAGAGGTGTGATCATCACAGCAGAGGCCTTTGTGTCAAAGTCACTGAGGATCAAACAGAAACACATGAAGCAGATTTTCCTGTTCTGGCTTTTTATAGCAGATGACCTTCAAAATATTCTGCAGTCCATCAAAAACTGAAGCAAACCATGAATCAACATGTGAACATGAGCTGATGCTGCTGAAGTGAAGCAAAGTTACAGAGGTTTGATTACAGACACAGCTGAGAGTTTGTAATCTGTCATCATTTTAAAAGGTTTACATTTCTTCAGTATTGAACAGCAGAAATGAGGCTTTGTTTTGGGAGGCCGACAGCAGTGAACACAACAGCAGACTGGTGCGTAATAAGCAGTGAATAATGCAGGAAACAGATTTTTGAAGGTAAACTGTTCTTGAAGTACACTGAGAGAGAGAGAGCTGTGCAGGAAGTAAACGTCAAAGTCAGAGAGAATTCATGACGATGTTCATCAAACGTAAAGCGTAGTTTGGATCTTCTTCTGCTGCTGGTTCAGTCAGTTTTGGTTGGAGACAGATGAAACCTGCAGCTTCAGGATCTGTGAGCTGTCCACTTTCAGCCCCGACGGCGTGTCCGTGTACGTGCTGTCGAGTGAACGATCCACGCTCTGTGTTTCCATCTTTGTGTGTTTAGCTGCTCTCATTTACTGTTTTATCTGTTTGCTTGTTGTTGAAATACTTTTGGGAGCTTTAACCTGAGATTCTGGCAAAATACATTTATATTAAAAATCGATTCAGGATTGAATGAATCAACATCGCTTTATTCAAATTAAAACCATTTAAATAGGAAAATCCATTTTTTTACAGCCGCCTCTAATGCTGGGTAATGTCAGCTGGTCCATGTGCAGCTGGCTGTGAGGCTCAGGGAGCGTCTACAAAGTGCAACACAGAAAGAACATCATCCATAAATATTGAGTAATAACTGGACTCTCATACAGCGAGACTCAAATGCCTTTAAACATCAGCTTATCCTGCTGATCCAAGTCCAACACTGAGTTTGTAAAAACATGTTTGTCAATCATTTTGTTTGGTTTCTGAGGAAAATGATTCAATAACTTGCTGCTAATACACAACATTTCATCATATTTCCTCATAACCCTCTTTTGTCTGACCATTTGATCCCATTTGAATTTGCAATAAAGGATCCACAGAGTTTGGTGACAATAATGACAGTAGATGTTTGTGTGAAAGTGCTGGAAGCAAATGAGTGTGTGATGTTCTTTCAGTGTTGCACTTTGTAGACGCTCCCTGAGCACTGGTCTCACAGCCAGCTGCACATAGAGACCAGTGTTGTTAGTCCAGGTCAGAAGATGACTTGTTGGAATGAAAATGAGCTTGTAGTTTGTCTGCTTTAATAATGTGACTGGAAAAAGGTGTTGGACTTCAAATATGTCCATTTCTTTCACACTTCACCTTTAAAAGTGAAGCCTTGTGGTTCCTGGAAGGAAAAACACGACTTTTTCAAGTCTTTGTCCTGTTTTTATGAGAAATGTACGACTTTAATGTGAAACATTCAGAGTTTTTTCTCTTGTTGTGTTTGTTTGAAGCTGCTTCCTGTTGGCTTCAGCTGTTTGGAGTTTCCATTTTCTAAACTTCTACATTCTGAACCTTCTTCAGCTCTGAACAGATGATGAAACACTGAATGATTTCAAGCTCACACTTTGTCTAATAAACTTACATCTTTCATTCTTTATACAGATTGTGGGACTGTGGTTTGTCAGAGATCAGCTGTGATTATCTGGCAGCAGCACTGAAGTCCAACCCCTCCCATCTGAGACAGCTGGACCTGAGCTCCAACTACAACCTGCAGGATTCAGGAGTGAAGCATCTGTGTGGTTTCCTGGAGAGTCCAGGATGTGGACTTGAAACTCTGGGGTCAGTCAGCATGTTTTAGTTGTGCTGAGATGAATATGATGTGAAAGTTGTGCTGACACTAAACTGCAGACATCAGGCTGATATTATACTGATCCACACTGAGGATCTTCATGGTAAAGTCTGTTTTCTTCTTCTCTGGTTTAGTCCATTGACTGCAGCAGAACAATGTTCACATTTCAAACAGTGAGACTCAACGTATGGCCCGCGGCCCACACGCGGCCTGCCCACCTTTCCTGATTCAGAGAGAGGGGACCCTGATTAACTGTGTAGTGTTCTTCCTCACAGTTCTAAGTATCAGACACAACAATGAATAATCCACAGCTGACTGTCTTTAGCAGGTCAAAGGTCACGGCACACAGCAGACAGTGGGAAATATTATAACTCTGATCATTTATCAGCACATATCCATATGTATAAAAACAAAGCTGACACTGTGAGACTTGATCAGAGGTGTGATCATCACAGCAGAGGCCTTTGTGTCAAAGTCACTGAGGATCAAACAGAAACACATGAAGCAGATTTTCCTGTTCTGGCTTTTTATAGCAGATAACCTTCAAAATATTCTGCAGTCCATCAAAAACTGAAGCAAACCATGAATCAACATGTGAACATGAGCTGATGCTGCTGAAGTGAAGCAAAGTTACAGAGGTTTGATTACAGACACAGCTGAGAGTTTGTAATCTGTCATCATTTTAAAAGGTTTACATTTCTTCAGTATTGAACAGCAGAAATGAGGCTTTGTTTTCAGAGGCCGACAGCAGTGAACACAACAGCAGACTGGTGCGTAATAAGCAGTGAATAATGCAGGAAACAGATTTTTGAAGGTAAACTGTTCTTGAAGTACACTGAGAGAGAGAGAGCTGTGCAGGAAGTAAACGTCAAAGTCAGAGAGAATTCATGACGATGTTCATCAAACGTAAAGCGTAGTTTGGATCTTCTTCTGCTGCTGGTTCACTCAGTTTTGGTTGGAGACAGATGAAACCTGCAGCTTCAGGATCTGTGAGCTGTCCACTTTCAGCCCCGACGGCGTGTCCGTGTACGTGCCGTCGAGTGAACGATCCACGCTCTGTGTTTCCATCTTTGTGTGTTTAGCTGCTCTCATTTACTGTTTTATCTGTTTGCTTGTTGTTGAAATACTTTTGGGAGCTTTAACCTGAGATTCTGGCAAAATACATTTATATTAAAAATCGATTCAGGATTGAATGAATCAACATCGCTTTATTCAAATTAAAACCATTTAAATAGGAAAATCCATTTTTTTACAGCCGCCTCTAATGCTGGGTAATGTCAGCTGGTCCATGTGCAGCTGGCTGTGAGGCTCAGGGAGCGTCTACAAAGTGCAACACAGAAAGAACATCATCCATAAATATTGAGTAATAACTGGACTCTCATACAGCGAGACTCAAATGCCTTTAAACATCAGCTTATCCTGCTGATCCAAGTCCAACACTGAGTTTGTAAAAACATGTTTGTCAATCATTTTGTTTGGTTTCTGAGGAAAATGATTCAATAACTTGCTGCTAATACACAACATTTCATCATATTTCCTCATAACCCTCTTTTGTCTGACCATTTGATCCCATTTGAATTTGCAATAAAGGATCCACAGAGTTTGGTGACAATAATGACAGTAGATGTTTGTGTGAAAGTGCTGGAAGCAAATGAGTGTGTGATGTTCTTTCAGTGTTGCACTTTGTAGACGCTCCCTGAGCACTGGTCTCACAGCCAGCTGCACATAGAGACCAGTGTTGTTAGTCCAGGTCAGAAGATGACTTGTTGGAATGAAAATGAGCTTGTAGTTTGTCTGCTTTAATAATGTGACTGGAAAAAGGTGTTGGACTTCAAATATGTCCATTTCTTTCACACTTCACCTTTAAAAGTGAAGCCTTGTGGTTCCTGGAAGGAAAAACACGACTTTTTCAAGTCTTTGTCCTGTTTTTATGAGAAATGTACGACTTTAATGTGAAACATTCAGAGTTTTTTCTCTTGTTGTGTTTGTTTGAAGCTGCTTCCTGTTGGCTTCAGCTGTTTGGAGTTTCCATTTTCTAAACTTCTACATTCTGAACCTTCTTCAGCTCTGAACAGATGATGAAACACTGAATGATTTCAAGCTCACACTTTGTCTAATAAACTTACATCTTTCATTCTTTATACAGATTGTGGGGCTGTGGTTTGTCAGAGATCAGCTGTGATTATCTGGCAGCAGCACTGAAGTCCAACCCCTCCCATCTGAGACAGCTGCACCTGAGCTCCAACAACAAGCTGCAGGATCCAGGAGTGAAGCATCTGTGTGGTTTCCTGGAGAGTCCAGGATGTGGACTTGAAACTCTGGGGTCAGTCAGCATGTTTTAGTTGTGCTGAGATGAATATGATGTGAAAGTTGTGCTGACACTAAACTGCAGACATCAGGCTGATATTATACTGATCCACACTGAGGATCTTCATGGTAAAGTCTGTTTTCTTCTTCTCTGGTTTAGTCCATTGACTGCAGCAGAACAATGTTCACATTTCAAACAGTGAGACTCAACGTATGGCCCGCGGCCCACACGCGGCCTGCCCACCTTTCCTGATTCAGAGAGAGGGGACCCTGATTAACTGTGTAGTGTTCTTCCTCACAGTTCTAAGTATCAGACACAACAATGAATAATCCACAGCTGACTGTCTTTAGCAGGTCAAAGGTCACGGCACACAGCAGACAGTGGGAAATATTATAACTCTGATCATTTATCAGCACATATCCATATGTATAAAAACAAAGCTGACACTGTGAGACTTGATCAGAGGTGTGATCATCACAGCAGAGGCCTTTGTGTCAAAGTCACTGAGGATCAAACAGAAACACATGAAGCAGATTTTCCTGTTCTGGCTTTTTATAGCAGATAACCTTCAAAATATTCTGCAGTCCATCAAAAACTGAAGCAAACCATGAATCAACATGTGAACATGAGCTGATGCTGCTGAAGTGAAGCAAAGTTACAGAGGTTTGATTACAGACACAGCTGAGAGTTTGTAATCTGTCATCATTTTAAAAGGTTTAAATTTCTTCAGTATTGAACAGCAGAAATGAGGCTTTGTTTTGGGAGGCCGACAGCAGTGAACACAACAGCAGACTGGTGTGTAATAAGCAGTGAATAATGCAGGAAACAGATTTTTGAAGGTAAACTGTTCTTGAAGTACACTGAGAGAGAGAGAGCTGTGCAGGAAGTAAACGTCAAAGTCAGAGAGAATTCATGACGATGTTCATCAAACGTAAAGCGTAGTTTGGATCTTCTTCTGCTGCTGGTTCAGTCAGTTTTGGTTGGAGACAGATGAAACCTGCAGCTTCAGGATCTGTGAGCTGTCCACTTTCAGCCCCGACGGCGTGTCCGTGTACGTGCCGTCGAGTGAACGATCCACGCTCTGTGTTTCCATCTTTGTGTGTTTAGCTGCTCTCATTTACTGTTTTATCTGTTTGCTTGTTGTTGAAATACTTTTGGGAGCTTTAACCTGAGATTCTGGCAAAATACATTTATATTAAAAATTGATTCAGGATTGAATGAATCAACATCGCTTTATTCAAATTAAAACCATTTAAATAGGAAAATCCATTTTTTTACAGCCGCCTCTAATGCTGGGTAATGTCAGCTGGTCCATGTGCAGCTGGCTGTGAGGCTCAGGGAGCGTCTACAAAGTGCAACACTGAAAGAACATCATCCATAAATATTGAGTAATAACTGGACTCTCATACAGCGAGACTCAAATGCCTTTAAACATCAGCTTATCCTGCTGATCCAAGTCCAACACTGAGTTTGTAAAAACATGTTTGTCAATCATTTTGTTTGGTTTCTGAGGAAAATGATTCAATAACTTGCTGCTAATACACAACATTTCATCATATTTCCTCATAACCCTCTTTTGTCTGACCATTTGATCCCATTTGAATTTGCAATAAAGGATCCACAGAGTTTGGTGACAATAATGACAGTAGATGTTTGTGTGAAAGTGCTGGAAGCAAATGAGTGTGTGATGTTCTGTCAGTGTTGCACTTTGTAGACGCTCCCTGAGCACTGGTCTCACAGCCAGCTGCACATAGAGACCAGTGTTGTTAGTCCAGGTCAGAAGATGACTTGTTGGAATGAAAATGAGCTTGTAGTTTGTCTGCTTTAATAATGTGACTGGAAAAAGGTGTTGGACTTCAAATATGTCCATTTCTTTCACACTTCACCTTTAAAAGTGAAGCCTTGTGGTTCCTGGAAGGAAAAACACGACTTTTTCAAGTCTTTGTCCTGTTTTTATGATAAATGTACGACTTTAATTTGAAACATTCAGAGTTTTTTCTCTTGTTGTGTTTGTTTGAAGCTGCTTCCTGTTGGCTTCAGCTGTTTGGAGTTTCCATTTTCTAAACTTCTACATTCTGAACCTTCTTCAGCTCTGAACAGATGATGAAACACTGAATGATTTCAAGCTCACACTTTGTCTAATAAACTTACATCTTTCATTCTTTATACAGATTGTGGGGCTGTGATTTGTCAGAGATCAGCTGTGATTATCTGGCAGCAGCGCTGAAGTCCAACCCCTCCCATCTGAGACAGCTGGACCTGAGCTGGAACAACAAGCTGCAGGATCCAGGAGTGAAGCATCTGTGTGGTTTCCTGGAGAGTCCAGGATGTGGACTTGAAACTCTGAGGTCAGTCAGCATGTTTTAGTTGTGCTGAGATGAATATGATGTGAAAGTTGTGCTGACACTAAACTGCAGACATCAGGCTGATATTATACTGATCCACACTGAGGATCTTCATGGTAAAGTCTGTTTTCTTCTTCTCTGGTTTAGTCCATTGACTGCAGCAGAACAATGTTCACATTTCAAACCTTCAGAAAGAAGAAAATTCCTCCACTGGATAATTCACTGTGAAACTCTCCAACTCTTCATTCCACCTTAAAGTCTGTCTGACACTGAAATCCAAAGCAAAATGTGCGTTTGCTTTACAGACAGCAGTCCAACACAAACATACACACATCATCCAAAACACAGTCCAACATCCAAATCTCCTCCACTGCCAGCATGAATGATGGGAAAGAGAAGGAGGAACACTCTGACATTCAGGGTTAGAATGAGTTTCATGAAGCAGACTGTGAAGATCAAAGCTGCATTAGAAAGCTTACATGAATGAATGAGTGGACAGAAGTGGACAGAGATCATCTGAAGCACTTCAAAGGCTTTAAATCAGCACATTTCTCTTTATTCTTTATCAACTCTGTTAGTTTCTCTCAGTTTTCTGTGGAATGAAGCTAACAGCAGGCTAATAAGATGCTGACCAATAGGTTTCTATTAAAGGTTGTAATTTGTATATGAAAAAGTGCTTTGGCTCAGCAGGGATCAGCTTACAGGTAGAATACAGCTGCTGGATGGGATTAGCATGTCATAGCTATCTACCAAACTGCTAACTGGGGGATTTCAGGCCATCTATGGATCATTTTTGCTAACTGTTTATTCAGCTTAGGCTCACAGGGCTGCAGCCTGTGCCCTAGCTGTCATAGGGCAAGAGGCGTGGTCCACCTGCACAGGTGAGCAGTCCATCACAGGGCCAACAGAGAGAGACAGAGAAGCACTCTCTCACATCCACACCTACAGCCAATTTAGAAGCACCAATGAACCTAAGCAGCATTTCATTGGACTGTGGGAGAACATCCAACCTCCACAGAAAGGCCAACAAGCTTCAACCTACAACCTTCTTGCTTTAAGGCACTAGTGCGAACCACTTTTCCCCATTTCAGCCCAAATCCTGCATCTTCCTGTTTCTGACTCCAGGCCAGCTCCACTAACACTTTCTCATCAGACACTGCCACCTAGTGGAGGAAGTCTTAGTTCCATTTGAAGCTTCAGATGACAGTTAGTTCCTTTACAAAGAGGTGGAGGTGGTGGGGCCACAGCACCATCATCACTGAGTGCCATAGGACACTTAACCTTTGTTTCCATATGCTGGGAACTTCCTGTTGTTCCAAGGAGGACTGGAAAATGTGTGAAAATCTCCCAGTCAGTTCCTCACAGCACACTTCAATCATTTCCCTCCCACAGCATCAGGACCAGGGCTTTTTCTCTCTTTGGTCCCACTAAGAGATTTCCACACAAACACCTCATCAGTGGGACTCTCAGAGCTACCAGCCCTTTGCTACAATCACAAAGCTCTTCATTGAAATCAATGATATCAAAGCTGGAATCCAATGAGTCCAAGTCTTCTGCTGATTCAGCATCACATTCATCTTTGCTCCTTGTTCTGCATCCCCACCATGGACTTCATTCCTTTCCAAACCAGCCTTGAGTGTCCTTTATTCAGCTCATCCTCTGCTTTACTTTTACACCTGATTTTAGCTGCTTTATCTCTCTTTCAACAAGTTTCTGTGCCTCAATCTTTTTCTTCTGTCCCTCATAACAAGACAGCTTCTTCTGCCTGAGAACATGTTGGAGTGATTTACTAATCCAGGGCTGCTTATTGGGGAAAATGCTTCCTGTTTCCAAAGTAATCCCCATTTTTCCCAGAAAGAAATGTAAGTAGAAATCGATGATCTAAGTGAGAACATGAGCCTTTAAAAAGTTCCAGTGGGTGCAGTCAAAGCAGTCCCTCAGTCCCAGTATAGAGTCTTTGGTCCAGACTGGAACAACTGTGTGCCCAGTTTGAGCTCTCTTCAGTGCTGTGACCTGACAGACCCAGAGGGGCCATCACATTACATTTAGAAGCTCCCCTAATGGAGCCACAACACATGTCCAACACTTAGTCTGTCTTGTTGGACCAACTGGAAGAAATGATTCAAGGACTTAGTCACAGAACAGAGATTCAAATCTCCAAAATCCAACTGGCTGCATCAGGACATATAGTCTGAAACTCTGCACAGTTTCCTGTTTGAAGCTGCTTCCTGTTGGCTTCAGCTGTTTGGAGTTTCCATTTTCTAAACTTCTACATTCTGAACCTTCTTCAGCTCTGAACAGATGATGAAACACTGAATGATTTCAAGCTCACACTTTGTCTAATAAACTTACATCTTTCATTCTTTATACAGATTGTGGAACTGTGGTTTGTCAAAGATCAGCTGTGATTATCTGGCAGCAGCGCTGAAGTCCAACCCCTCCCATCTGAGAGAGCTGATCCTGTACGGAAACAACCTGAAGGATCCAGATGTGAAGCAGCTGTCTGATCTTCAGCAGAGTCCAGACTACAGACTGGAGACTCTGGTGTAAGTAGAGTGATGGAGTGAGTGGGTGGTGCTGTCAGCAGTATTGTACTAAACACAGTCAGTATGAAACAAAGATCCAGTGTTTCCTGTAAAGCTGCAGCTTCTCAGTGAAGCTGTGAGAGGAGAATGGTGACAGGCTTCAGGATTGGACACAAACACTTCCTGTTTCTGACCTTTATGGTCACCATGGTAACGGCTGACACGCTCTGATCAAACACTGTCAACAGCCAATCAGCTCTCTGAACAAAGCAGCACGCAGACCAATGACTGCATTCGTTTCCAAGTTTAAAGCAGTGAAGAACACAGTCTGTAGGTGAGGAAGAATTTAGTGAGAGCAGATGTTTGGATGGAATTCCTCCAGTTAACAGCTGGAACCGTCCATCTGGATTGTTGGGCTTGTTGTTGGGGTTCCTACAGAGCTCAGAGTGGACACACCAAGGTTCTTCTAATGAATGAAAGTCCAAACTCAAACTAGGAGGGAAAAACATTTTCATCAACTTCAATAAAAATCCAAAGATTAGAAAAAGTGAAGCAACAATGAGTCCTAGTACAGTCCCAGCACTGAAGTCCCTGCTGCTCTTTATACTGGATGTGCTGCATCACTGACTGACAGCTGATGAAGAGTCTCTGGAAACACTCGTTTATCTCCTCTGCTCTTCCTTCTTCTCTCTGCAGGTGGAGGTGATGATGGTAAACAGGACGGTGTGTGTGCTGAGAGAGGAGGAGCTGTGTCCTGATGATCCAGAGAGGTTGAAGCAGCAGCAGCTTGTGTGTAGAGACGCTCTGACTGGGCCATGTTACTGGGAGGTGGAGAGGAGAGCTTCATCCAGCAGTGACTGACAGAGGAATGAGAAGAAGTGCAGATGACTGTCAGTGCTGCAGAGTGAACTGCTCTGAGAACAGCTCCACTGTCAGACACAATGTAGAGTCCAGCATCATCCCTGTGTGTCCCTCTGGATCTGACAGAGGATCATCAGTGTATCTGGACTGCTCTGCTGCTGCTCTGTCCTTCTACAGTCTCTGCACAGTCTCTGTCTGACTCTGGCTTCAGACCCTCCTGGATCAAACTCACCTGGAAAAACTTTCAAATTCAAATTCAAATTTTATTTGTCACACACACAACCATACCCAGTATGACATGAGTTGAAATGCTTGTAGCTGTGCAATGCCCGACCATTAAATGAAAGTGGTTTTACAGTATTTACAATTTACAGGTTATTACAAAATGTACAGATTTAACTTAGAAATTTACAGTAAAAATGTGCAAATAGCAGAAAGAGATTATAAGGAAGTGTACATGAAGAAAAACCAGTGTGTGTGGTGATGTGATGTGTGTGAGAGTCCAGTCTTATAGTGATGTGATGTGTGTGAGAGTCCAGTCTTATAGTGATGTGATGTGTGTGGGAGAGTTCAGTCCTACACCTGGTTCACGCCGCAATGTATTGCGCCATTTTCCGGGTCCACAAATCAAAACAAACGCACTGTGTTGGAACGACGACGACATGAAACATGCTTAAAAGCAGCTCCAAAGAAAACGGACGGTATAGAGACCGATTGCGTCCAGAGGCGAAGCAGCAGCACAGGGGGACAACACAAATTAGAGTGCATTGCAAATCTGGACCCATATGAAATACGGCAGTGGAGTAAAGACCCAGACGACTTACCGCCACTGTCCTACCCTGATATCTTCACGTATCTTGTTTGTGGAGTAAGCGCTTACACTGGGAACCAGTTTCATAACTACAAGTCACTGGAGGCGCACATCCAATTTACAAGTGCAAAATTTGGCTATTTTCAAGCCGCCAAACTGTGAGTACGTCGTCATTCATACCAAGGTAAGTCAGCTGGAGTGCATCGAGTGTAATAGCCATTGTCCACCCCCCACCTTAATTAATGTTATACATTTATCATTGAACTGCTAAAATATCGTTATCATATCATGTGCCCATAATTGTAAAGTAGATGCAAACTAACACATTGATAATCGGGCAAATTATTACTTAACGCCAATTTGTGTCCTTCCTGTCTCATTGAATTTATTGTCTTTACATCAACCTTGTCCTTGTATGTTCCAGGTACTGCACTCCCAAAGATTGAATGAACCTGCATTACGGCCATGGGTAATTGTAAGCACCACGGGGAAGGTCGAAGCCGCACACTGAACATGCTGAACATGCTACCTAAATAAATCCCAGCAGGAAGCATGTTTTAATAGTGTGATTGGGCCATCTGAACATGCTACCTATACGACAGAGCCATTAACCACGTAAGGTAGCATATTCTGATAAGTTAGCACGGATTGATAGACAAGACTATAAATTTACGCTACGGTAGGATGTTTTGACAGAACACCTTTTCTCGTCGCCAACATTTTTCTTTTGTTAAGCTTACTGTTATCAAGGCATGGTAAATGAACAGTAAACCTTGCCTGATGACTAATCTTCCCGTTTCCCTCTCATTGATTTATTTGGGTTGTCATGGCAGAAGTATTAAACGATGCCTTTTATTAGAACATAAGCATTTAAATGGAGTAATTGTATTTGAATTAGTTAAATATGAGTGGGCAACTCTGACCATGACAAGACTGCATTTGCTCTAAAAACTTAATAAAAAATTTAGACATATTGTTGTCATTATTTTTACTCTTCAATTTTATGTGTTTTTTTCTTTAAGATGGTATCAGAAGTTGCTCCTCCACCATGAAAAAAACCATCTGCATATATTCTTTCACTACATCCACGATTCTCCTCTGTGGTCTTCCTCATTCATCCTGTTTGGAGCTTAATGTTCAACATCCTTTATCTATTAAAATTACAGAAGGAGAAGAAAGTAATCATCAGAGCAGGAATCATGATAAATGATAAATAGATTACCAGTACATACAAACATAACACTTGCATAATTTCTCTGATAACGCTGCATTGGATGGGTTTATTAACGGTGGGCTGAAATTGTACTACAGTCTGCTGGTGAGGAACTTTTTTGAGTGTTGAATAAAATGTCCTCCACAATCTGTATATGAATTGTCATTAAAACCACAGAGATTCTTACTTATAAAGGAAAGAAAAGTGGGACAAAGCCCATCAACATATAGTGTATATTTTCTGAAACATTACAAAGATGCAGGTAATTCTGGGTTCACCTGAATTACAGATTAGACTGGTGGACAAACAGATGTTGTGTACAACTGGTGACAGCATCAGTGACAACAAATTAATCAGCGAGGCTGGAAGCAGAATTAGGAGGCGTCAGAGTCAGCGAGGGTCAGAGATCGACGAACAAATTGCCCACCTTCATGGATAATGCATCCCCCTCAGAAGGATTCAAAATTTGGGCCACGAAGAACAGTTCAGGAAACCTATTTTATTGTTTCGTCTGTGAAACTGTATAAATAAAATGTAAATTATGTTAAAGGCAAACACATTTGTAAGCGATAAGAAACAAACATGCTTTGCATTATACCTTCAAACATCTGTATAGATTTGATACATTATTTATTAACTGAATTTGCTAACATGTCTTACATAGTGAGAGTGTTTCTTTTACTGATGATATTTCAATGATATGTATTTTTTATGACTAAATAATGCTCTATCGAACACCTGGCAATAACAGCAGGTGTGGCAATTTTGTAATTTGTTGTTTAAATTTGATATTATTGTAGGCAGTATATTTTCTTAGCCTTTGTCATACTCATACTTAACCCTCTCAGGCTCAAATTAAGTTTTTGTTGCTAATGCACAAAAGAATACCTGCAGTGGTACTTCTGAGTAAAAAACTCATGAAATATGTATGTGGGGTGATCAGGTTGTTAGCTTTTAACTGTTGCAAATCTGCAACGCCTGCCTTGAGAGGGTTAACACAGCAATCTCAGAAACAGTACAGTAAGTTTTGGTGTGGATCACAGGGTGAAGAGTGGGGGTCACCCAGAGTCAGAATGCAGTGAAATATCAGTGTCACCTCTTACAGTTTTCCTGTAATCTGAGCTCAAAGATGAGAAAATATATAGTACAGTACTGTAAATTGGGTAAAGTTTACTGTTGATTTTCCGGAAAACCGTACAGTAATTTGGGCTGTGGATCACAGGGTGAAGAGTGGAGATGAACCAAAACTGGGAGTGGATTGTGAAGTACAATAGTGTCAGGACACAAAAGACTGCGTTTCTAAGCCAGTCGGCACCCGTACCGTAATATGCATAAGAATAGTGCAACAACATTTTAGGTGCGGCTGGCTTGACTGTGTGGTCGTAAGTGAGGGCTCACTTGACCGCGGTCAAATATGGTGCTGGAGAAACAAACTACAGAGAACTTTGTAAAGAGAGTATTGAGTGCTTTGGCGATGTAAATGGACTGGTTCTTATATAGTACTCAAAGCACTTTAAAGAACTTGCCTCATTCAGGTGTACGCAAGCACTTTTCTCTGTAAGCACTTTCTGTGTAATGTTCACACACATTCGGAGAGCAACTCTGGGTTGGTATCTTGCCCAGGGATATTTGGCATGCAGACGGGGATTGAAGCACCTTCCTCTACTACCTGAGCAAAGCCACCCCATGTTCGTCTGTGCACAGATTTCTTTCAATACAGTATTATCACAATTGTGCAAAAATACAGGCATGAAAGCTTAAAGTGCGCGATCACAATAAAGGTGACGCTCAGAGACTGACTGAGTGATCTGAGAACTCATCAGCGCTCCTCATTGCCTTCACTTACTTGCTGCTATGGGTGCAGGAATAACACAGTTATGCAGTTACTTTCTCAGTCTGCTAGAGCCTCCACTTGAACGCAAGAACCTTCATTTATCTTCTCAAACGGAATTCAAAATGTTTTTTACAAATTGAAGGATTAAGATATAAATCGCAGCAGCATCGATCCACACATTCAAAGAAGAACAACCCAACAAACTCTTCATAAAACTCCAAGAGATATGAAAATCTTTATTTCTGTCTATTCTGTGTTGTTAATAACATCACATCTTCACATAGTAGCAAAAACATATTAAACAAACATTAATCTCAACATGCATACTGTACTTCAAGTTTCTCTCATGGAAAGGCCAGTGTTACTTTTATAGTATCCTTTCCATAAATATCATAAATATCTTTACCCATGTAGTGGAATTATTTTATTTTTTCATTTTAGTTAACAAGTATAATGTGACCACATTCACTTTTTATCAGGACAAGCTACACCACCACGGTGGTTAGCATACAATAACACTGCCTTGTTCTCAAAGCTTCTTGCTAACTGTACTTTTTTCTGAGATGTTCTCTTTAAGTAAGGATACTGAAAGTGTAAGCAGTGTATACGGTCACATCACGTGCTTAAGGTTGTGTTAGCACTGATAATTCCTTCACAGTTCTTTAAAGATGCTGAAGTCATCATATCAGCTGTAAATGCAGTGCTGCTGCTGTCCTTACGCTATACTTTCAAGCATCACACTTTCTTACTGACCAGTTTATTTCCACTTTTTATGCTCTAGTATGGTGTGACTGAATGAAGTCAGCAAACCAAATTCTGTCCATCTGAGGATGAGAAGAAACTTGCATGAAATGGGAAGCATGAGATGAAGATGGCTCCTATGCTTTAGACGTGGCACTGTTTCTGCCATTGTAAGTACGCTAATGCTTGAAAGATCCATTAAAAGTCTGACACTTCACTCTTCAGCTGGAGCGTCCATCAAGTTTTACATTCCAGGTTTCCTCGTTGGGATTACGACTCAGACGATGATGTGAAAAATTAGTTATTACATTAAACCCATAAAATCAACACTGGCAAAAAAGCCGTGCACTTCACAGAGCAGCTTTCTATGGCCGAGCAGCTCCTGCAGGTGTAAGGTGTAGGTGTCACAGCACTCTGGTCCAAAGAGGTTATGTGCAGCATGCAGACAGAAAATGGCTTTACAGAATATGACTGAATGTTGAGGCACCAAAACAAACTCAGTCTGCCCCTCAGTCTGATCAAGAAGAAAACCTGACTGAGCGCTTCATAACATCAGTACGATGATGTCCCAGAGGCCATGTTCAGGTTATTCTCCCGTCCACACTGAGCGGGCGGATCAGTGGAGTCTGCATTAGCTTTAACAGAAAGGTCTGATTTAAGCAGGTAAGCTGAATAGACAAGAAAAGCTAGAAAGCTTTATCAACTATAACCCCAGCGAGGACCTTGACAGGTGTCTTGTGTACAGGTGAAGGCTGGACAGTCAGCAGGATACCTTCCTAACATTTGTCATTCCCAGCATTGAACCGTTTCCTGGCACAGCCTCAGTGAAACAGAGCATCGTTTCCACCCCACAGTTACAGACAGGCTGTGCTTTTCTTTGGTAACACCGTCGAATGAGCCCCGTGTCCTCTCTCAGTAGCTGCTTTCGTGTCCTGTCAGGATGTACAGGCTGCTCAGTGCTGACGGGTCATCAGTCGGTGTGCTCTGAAGGATGATGGCTCTGCACATTGTCAGCAAATGAGAAGGAGATGAGTTGTAAAGGAGAACCAGAGAAAGGCAGTACTAACCTAAAGCCAGTGCCTCCACCTGCTTCTACTCCTCCCACCTCTAGTACTAACACTACTCTACTGATACTACAACCACTGTAGTTTGACTTTAATGCTACACACTGGTACAGTACTGGTACACTTACTGGAGTTTTACTCCTTTTCCTGCTCATCACCACGCCTACTACTTTTTTAAACTTTATGATAAGTGTGAACATTTACACAACAGCATACAAACAAGTTTAAAGTAGAAAAAAGGAAGCAAAGAGCTGAGAAATACATAAAACATAACACAGAAGAAAAAGAAACCTTTGCAGGGATTCCTTCTACACCCAGTTTGAGTAAAAACTAACTGAAACACAAGGAAAGAAGATAAGATCAACTAAAATAAGGGTTGTATAATAATACTTAGTACTGGCAGCCACCAGCGCTAAGCCTCAGCCTCCCAGTAGACACACCTATGGTACCGATTTAAAATCCTACATGTCTTTGTTCTCAGGTTATCACGTTCACAAACTTTGGTGTCCACGCTATTTGCTTGCCAGGCTGACAATGATTTAGATCACAGAAACATTTTTAAGCTGTTATTCCTGGTTTCACAGTGGAAAACTCCGGGTAACGTCCATTATCTTTGCTCCTGTATAAGACTTTCCTGAATGCTGAGGTTTGGTCTTCCACATGAAATTCAGTACTTTTGTTTCAGTTTCATTAATGATGCATTGATTTTGGACATCGATGTAATATATATGTGATACACGACAGTCTTTGAGTCCGTCCTTCTCATATATAATCCCACTGTTTTTGCACTTCAGATGATTCCAGTAATGACTGATTTAAAAAAGAAAAGTGAAATGTTTCTAATGAACTCACCACGATTCTTATTACAAACTTCATTAAGAGCTGCTGGATCAACAGGGGTGTCCTGGATTTGTTAGTAATATAATATAGTAATATATTATTATTAGTTTTAATTATTTAGTCAAAAATCAATTCCAGACTGCTCTGAAAGAAATCAAAAAGAATGGACATTTTCTGAAGACTGAGCTTTCATGCCAGATATCTATACGATCCAAATGTAAACACACACTTGTAGTTACTGAAATTATTCATTTTCACAGGTTGTGTGTCAATTGTTTGAGAAAACCTGGTGTTAATGTCCCCTCCTCCCACAAAAATGATCAAAAGGAAGTGCTGAGGTTATTATCAGGATGTCCTAAAAGCTCTCAGTTAATCCAACATGCTGCAGCGAGAGTCCTGACAGGGACTAGAAACAGAACATTTATTGGCTCCAGAATAAAAGATTCAAAATCCTCACATAAAAGGTTTTGAATAATCAGCCCCTGTCTTATCTTAATGACCTTATAGTACCATATCACCCCATTAGAGCACTTCGCTCCGAGTATTTAAAAGTAAAATGGGAGCCAGACCCTTCGGTTTCCAGGCCCCTCTTGGTAAATGGTAAATGGACCGGTTCTTATATAGTGCTTTTCTACTCTGAGCACTCAAAGCTTGCCTCATTCACCCGTTCACACCCATTCATACTCTGACGGATGCACCGGAGAGCAACTTTCATGCAGGATATCTGGCATGTAGACGGGGAGTAGGTGACCTGCTCCCCCACCTGAACTACAGCCACCACTTCTGTGGAACCAGCTTCCAGTTTGGGTTTGGGAGACAGACACCCTCTCTACTTTTAACATTAGGATTACAACTTTCCTTTCTTCCCTGAATCCTCCCTTAGTTAGCCTAGTCTAGGCTGCTGGCGGGTTCCCGTGATGCACCAAGTGTTTCTTCTTCAGTCGCCCTTTTCACTCACTATCTATTTAAACACCTCTCTGCATTCAATCATTAGTTGAGAATATTCTCTGGCTCTCTTCCCCAGATTGTCTTTGTCCCGTCTTCCTCCTCTCACCCCCCCAACCAATCGCAGCAGATGCCCGCCCCTCCCCCAGCCTGGTTCAGGTTTTCACCTGCTAAAAGGGAGTTTTTCACCTTTGTGCACCATAATTGCAGGGCCTTTACCTTACAATATACAGTGTCTTGAAGTGACTATTGTTGTGATTTGGTACTAGAATAAAGAAAATTAGCACTAAGGAAAGTAGTTTTCTGTACAAAGTGTCAGGTAGACGGTAGTTGGTAACTTTAATGGCTGGTTTTCTTTGGAGGGCTGCATGCAAACACATAGGCTGCATTTCCTAAATCCTTGGATCTGAGTAACCAACAGAACAAACACTCTAGTGTGACTCCTGCTTTAATGCTACCATTAATGCTAGCAGTATTCATGCTACTTCCACATGCTACTCTGAAAATCACTTCCAGGTCTATTAACAATAGTATCAAGAAAAATACTATCCTGATTACTTCTGATGTACTAGGAATACTAGTTTCTCACAGTGATTGATAGCTCTTGTCAGCATACTGTTAACATACCTGTTTGTTCCCAGAACTCTGAACACACGACTCTCATCTGTAATTTCTTGTGTTACCTGCACATAAAGTGAAAATTCACATGTGTAATGACTTAGAACAAATATGATAAGCACATGATACGAGCTCAGCCAACGTTGGATGAATTTACTAGTTCATCACCTCATCTGAATGGAAACTCCTCCCTTTGAGGCCATGCTTCCAGAACGCCAGCACACTATCCTGCAAGCAGACTGACAGAACAGGAGGTGTCACTCAGCTTTCAGGACACACATCAGCTCTCATTCACTTTGTTTGTCACATCATCATTTCTACCTAGTGTTTCAATGGGGAAGTCAAAGACTATTTCTGCAGCCAGCTGTCTGGATGGAAGTCCTTGCAGGTTCACGATCTTTACAGTTCCTGTCCAAACAGTACACAGATTGAGAATGAGCATGAAAGACATTTGAAGGATTCACAATATGCGAGGGGACTTACTTTCCAAGGTGATGAGAACAGTGTCTCGGTCCAGCTGGGTTACCTGCACGACTCTGAGTGCTCCACTATCTCCTGATGCACGGAAAGAAGGAAGCTTGTTGAAACAAGTTGTCTTAGGGCGAGAGGCGGGGTGCACCCTGGACAGGTCCCAGTCTGTGGCAGGGCTAACACATAGACACAGACAACCATTCGCACACATTCACACCTATGGGCAATTTAGCGTTTCCAATGAACCTGTCCCCTAACTGCACGTCTTTGGACTGATGCCACTTTTCCATAATGTTGTGGCACAGGCGTGTTTCCAAGCAGCACTGTGTTAGGACTGCAGACAGGCTTAACACAGAGCTCTGTTCTCACAGTACATACATTATCTTCATGAAATGTGCGAGACATTCACAAAAAACCTGTCAATTAGTCTGCTATGTGATCTAATGGTGCATGCTGGCGTTGAACTGTGTGCTGATAACACTGTTCCTGTAGCACAGAAAACACATGGTAACCATTCAGTTACACGAGCTTGGACCCAGAGAAGGTGCTGTTGGTGTTTTTGGACGGCGTTTATACAACGTTTCTTTGATTTAGTCTCTAAAATCTTGTTGGGCTTGAATAAAAAGTATGCATATGTTATTAAAAAAAACAATGACATGCTTCAGATTTTGATATGCTGTCTGTCTACTTTTATGTAATTCAGGTCTAATGGCTGGTTTGCATTGTGGAAATCGGGTTAGAGTTAGAAAGGAAGACATTTATTCAGGTGGCAAGTTCAACATATCTGTACAAACCTTTAGATGCATGAACTTTTGAAGAGGCTCATACCACAAGAGTAAAACCAGGCCAGATGGGACAGCCCCGCACAGAAATGTGCTATCTGTGTATGGGTTTCTTGCTGAAACAGAGAGAGCAGGACTAAGTGTCTGCAGTTGTTCTCTGTGAACAAACAGACTGACCAGAGTAACTCGGCATTGCTTACCTACACTGCACCTCCTACAACCTTTAGTGTCAGGAATCTTTACAGATATGGTAAACTTTCTGTGGCCAACAGAGAATATCCAGGTCAGAACAAGCAGACAAAATTGGGTTTACAGTATCCTCCTTCCTCAAAATCAGGTGGTAGCATCATACATGACATTATTAACACTGCTGCACCTACAGCTCCTGTTTCCCTGCATCTGTGATGGCGTGTCGTACCTGAGACTGATCCGCTCAGTGAGGCGGTTGGTGCTGAGCGACAGGCTGCTGTGTTTCTTGTGCAGATGTCCTTTCTGTTCAAACAGAGCTGGCAGGCTGTGCGAGTAAAGCTGGGCCGACTTGCCTGCAATATATAGTCACTGCCTGCCCTTCAGCTGCTTTGCAGGCTTCTGTTAGAGCCACTATCTCAGCTGCTTGGGCAGACATGGAATGTGATAACTGCCCAGCACGGATGACCTGCACATCATCCACAACAGCAAAGCCCGTTTTAGTCTTTCCCTCTGCTGTTTTAAAACTGGAACCATCAACAAACCAAACCTTGCCCTCAGTGAGTGGTATGTCCGTTAAGTCACTTCTAGGTTTACACTGTGTTTCCACATGCTCACTACACACATGTGGTGTACCCTCCTCCTCTGTGGGCAACAATGTAGAGGGATTCAAAGTTGTACACCGCTTAATAGTTATGTGTGGCTGGGAGAGCAACAGTGACATTAAAGACAAGTGTCTTGCAGGTGACAAAAATGTCATTTTAGTCTGCAGCAATAAAGCATCAACTTCATGTGGAACCAGCAGGGTCAAAGGGTGAAACAAAACAATTTCACCAGAACACTTTACGGCTTCAGCGGCTGCACACACAGATCGGACACAGTGAGGTAAGGCACAAGCCACTGGATCCAGCCTCTTAGAATAATAAGCTACTGGCTTCATGCCACCTCCACATTGTTGTGCTAACATGGATGTCATAAAATGTCCTTTACAGTCAACAGTTTGAACAAAAGGCTTGTTATAATCTGGAAGTCCTAGAACCGATGCTCCTGTCAGCATCTGTTTCAGCATGCACAGAGCTTGCTCCCCCTCAGGGGTCCAACTTAAACTTTCTGACATAGCCAAAGGTTTACTGTACATCATATCTAATAATGGCTGCGCAATTTCAGAGTAATGGGGCATCCACGATCGACAGAAATTTAGCAACCCTAGGAATTGCATCATGTGTTTCTTTGTCACTGGCCTAGGTGCTGCCAAGATAGCTGTTTTCCTCTCTGGATGTATGCTTTTCCCTGCTGCACTAAGCAGATGTCCTAAAAATTTCACTTCTGTCTTAACCCACTGTAGTTTGGAAAGTGAGGCCTTGTTACCTGTCTCAGCTAAGTGAGTCAGCAATGCCAATGATATGTCTTTACAGTTCTTCTCTGAATTGGATGCAATTAAAATGTCATCGACATATACCAACATCTGTGAATGTGATGGAATCACAAAATCAGACAGACAATTTGTAATATTCTGTGTGAAAATTGTAGGACTGTCACAAAAACCTTGCGGCAATCTGGTGTATGTGTATTTTTTGCCTTGATATGTGAAACCAAACCAGCCTTGTGAATTCTCATGTACTGGTATGGAAAAGAAAGCATTACTTAAATCTACCACTGTGAAGTGTGTCTTGTCTGGCTTAAGCTGATTTAACAAGGTGTGGGGGTCGGGGACGCATGGAGCTATACTCTCCACTGCCTGATTTACGGCTCTTAAATCTTGAATCATGCGCCACGACTGTGAATCAGCCTTTCTAACTGGGAAGATGGGTGTGTTACATACTGCTTGTGGAGCTTCAACTAGTATCCCTGCTTTAATCATATCCTCTATAACTGGTTTAATGCCTTCCACTGCATCAGGCTTCAAGGGATATTGTTTCACTCTTGGCCTAAAAAACGTTTTGGGCTTTATTACTACTGGACTCACTGTTGTTATTAACCCCACATCAGTCCTCCCAGTAGACCAGAGCTTCTCTGGGACCTGTTTAAGCTCCGGGTGATCTTTGACATCTACAACATATCATTCTGCTGTGTCATTCTCACTCCCCTTTAAATGTGTTTGTGGTGAGGTATGTGTCACCCATCCCAGCTTTTTACGAAAGATGCTGTGCTGCACGTCTGTCTCCCAACCCCCTCCAGCTTGCTGCCACATTCCAAGACTCTCCCCCTGTCTCACCAAAGATGCTAAGTCTGTCCACTCAGCTGTGCCACTCTTTGTCAGTGAAATATGTGGTGTTTGCCCTGTAAAAAGTTGTTGTGCAGCTTCAGAAAGGATCACACTACATCCAGCCATAGTTTCACCATCAGTATATATTGCCTTTATGGTGATTCTCTGTGGCCCTAATTTCAGCACTTTATCTGTGTAGGCCTCATCAGGCCCAGGCATGGTCTTAAATCTCAGTGTGACATGCAAGTCTTCTGGTGGCTGTATGTCATGGTTAGTTGTCAACATTTCCTCAGCTGCAGCTAACAGTTTACAGTTTATTTGATCAGGTCTGGAGGCCGACAGGTCAAGTGTCCAGTAATAATGCAAATCCCCACTGTCCTGATGAACCATTGTCTCAGCAGTTTCACCTTTTCCTGCAGCTATCATCCCAATGGATGTTGGAATTATTGAAATTCCAAGTTTCATCATCATATCTCTTCCCAAGAGGTTCACCGGACAGGTTGGGCACATTACAACTGAACCCTGAGCTGCCTCTCCTGTGGTAGGATCTCTAATCCACACTGGTTTAGAGATTCTATGCTGATTTAACTGACCATTTGCAGACTTCACATAAATTGTGCCATTTGAAGGATCAACTCCTGACACATGATCTTTTAAAACAGTTTTATCTACACCTGAATCACACAGAAATTGAACAGTTTTGCCTTGCACAGTTAACGTGCGAACTGGTTTTACTTCTTTCCCTGACAGATTTAACAATACTTGAGTCAAATCTAAAGTCTGAAACACAGGCTGTTGTAAATTCTGGCAAAGTAAGGGATCATTTGTACATGTATATGTATTAGCAGTGTCAACAGGTGCTAGTCATTTATTATAATAAGGGTTTCTTGGATCAGGGCGTTTATACTCTTCAGGCATGCGATCGGGACACTCCCTTGCGTGATGGCCCATTTCCCCACATGCATAGCACTTATCATCTCTTTTACCACGGTTATCCTGGGGTCGCCATGGGCCTCTACCTCTCCTACTCCTGCCTTCTTTTTTGCCCTCTTCCAGCCTGTCCCTGACACAAAATTTCATCTACTAAAAAGGCAGCGGCCTCAGAGCTTTGTGGCTTCTTTTTTTTATTTTTAATAACTTCCTGTGCATGGCGGGCCCAGTTCATGCATTCAACGGACCCGTCAGTGTTCTGATTGACATTTTGTTTTCTGATAAGAGCAGCAATGCATGGATGGAAGCCATTCATCAGAGCATGTTTTAACTGCTGCTGATATGGGCTGGCCTTCTCTGCACTCTCTTCAAGGCCGCTATGTTCTTTGAAAACTTCCTCTAATCTTGCCCTGAACTCATGAACATCCTCTCCTTCTTTCTGAATGCATTGGGCAATTTTGTTGTAATCTACAGAAGCTTTAAAAGTATTTCTAAGACGCTCATAAACCCCATCAACTTGGCCTCCCTAAATTTGCATGTCCATAGGGTAGGACGATATTACCATCCCTCCCTGTGTAGGTGCCTCGCACCCGAGCCCAGTTATATGTGAGACACTTCCTAAAAGTGGCTTCTGTTTCCTGACCGTTTAAGCGGTAGGAGGAGCAGAGTTGCTCGTGTCGGGCGATAAATTCATCAACATTAGTCAACGGGTTTCCTAAACCTTTACATGCCTCTGCACATTCAGATTCAGTCCATGGCCTGTAAACACAAATAACACGGCTTTGGTCACTTTCAACACCAAAATGGGGATTCGCGACCTCCACCATGGGAAAGGTATCATGGAAAGGGTAGGCAGGCATACCAGCTGCACTCGTCTCATCCCTTTTAGTTTTGGATCTAGTGTTATAAGGGCTTAAATATTGTGCTGCGGCATCCCCAAACTCCTGTCGTACTCTATCCTCCTCCTCTCTCTCTCTCTTCTCCTGCTCCTGCTTTTCCTCCTCCTCTCTGGCCTCTCTCTCTCTCTCTAATGCTGCCCTACGCTGTTGGTCCCTTAACGTCAGCACCACTGAAGTAGACCGCACCGTCTCATCTTCAGGTTTCACAGCTAATGCCTGCAAAGCTGCTCTCTTCACATTCACTGCCTCCTGTCTTTTCTGCGCCTGCTCTAACCACAGTTTAGCGGACGCCAGTTGTAACTCTCTCTCCTGTTTCAATTTCCCTTTTGCACAAGCTGCCTTTACTGTCAACTGGACTACTAACATTTGACATTGTCTGTCAATAGGAAATTGTACTTAGTAGTCAGTATAATCTTTTAATTATATAAGTTTGTATATGGTAGAATACTGCATGTAATCATTAGTGTTTAGTTGGTGGCATATTGAAAGAATGTCTCATCCTAGGAGGTCTGTAACATTCTAGGGTGTTCACCCCCACATCCTAGGAGCATGAGAGAGGTCGTATCTTCTCTTTGTTGATATATGGTATAGCAAACACACGTATATCTCTTTAAGTATAAGAGCCTTTTGTTTAGATGGACCCGCTAGACTCCTGGCACCAGCTTTGGGGAGTCTTCACAGGGTCACATCTTGACCTCACACACACACATACACACACACGTACACCTCCACATTGCAATGTAAAGAACAAACGCTCACTGAAGTATAAATAAAGACCGGGGCAGTTTCTCAGCGCGAGTCTCAGTTCTGGAGACTGCCCTTGCTAGCAAGAAGTTCTGTGTGTTTCTCTTCTCTGAGTCTTTACTGAAGAAGTGTTTTAGAATATATTTCTTAACATTATTCTACAACCAATTTACCTTCAAAATCATATTTCTTGCGCCAATGTCCTAAATACTTTGCGCTACCGGGAGCGAATTTTATCATAAACTTCTCGTCACCCTCCGACACACTCTTGGTTGCTTGGGAACCCATAATAACAACAACAGCTGGCGTCACAGACCACGTGTTCTGCTCCGCACCCACTCACACAAACACGCTCACACAACAACAACAACAACACAAAATAGGCCTATTGTCCAGCACAAATGGACTCCGCGGAACTTCTCAACACCCCACTGAGCGGTGGAGAACTCACTACAGTACCCCACAAAGCGGTCTGTATTTCACCCCACTAAGACGGTGAACCAAAATAAAGTTCGAACTGCGCAACTCTGCGACTTAATGCTTCTGTACTAAAACCCCACTGAGCAGCTTTGTACATCGCCCCACTAAGACGGCGAATTTTAGCCCCACTGAGCGGCCACGGACAACGCCCCACTGAGCGGCGAAGACGTACGATTATAGAAGTAAACTTTTTTTTTTTTAAACTTACTTGGAGTTGCTTATTGCGTGTAGCATCAGTCCCGAATCCTGTCAATCGCCATCCATCGAGGAGAAAAAACACAGACGGCTAATCCACCGGCCTGATGACGAATTCTCACGCCTCAGGACTTTGCTGCAGGACCTCTATAAGTCCTGGCTGACGTCAGTCTGTCAGCGTGTCTCTTTTCCCCTCGGTGAATGTCGACTCCAGGGATCCGGCTCTCGAAGGACCAATTAATGATAGGTTTGTAGCATAAACCTATTCGCTGGAACGTTAAGGACAACTTGCTACACAGCAAAAAGCAAGACACAAGGCACCAAAGTTCTTCGTGTTACTCATGCATGAGGGAGACCTGCCTGGAGCCAAGTGTCGTTCCACCACTTGACCTCTGTCAGACTCTCAAGGGAATTATTTCTATAGGAGACTGCATTTAATAGCAGTCTGTCCTGCCACAAAATGCACCGCTAAAAATACAGTTTCTGCTTGTCCCAGAATTTATTAAATTTGAGAGTGAAGTTGTAGGACTGATGCTGGTTAGTGGTGTAGGTTTCATGGATGTGACACCTGAACTTGTGTAAAATGACCACCAGAGCATATTCCGGGATTTCTGGTTAGTTCACTGGAGTTAAGCAGAGGTGTCTTAAAAGTACCACCTTATAAAAAATAAAATGAAGTTCCAGTATAAAAAAGAATAAGAAGAGAAAAAGCTACACCCTGCTAAATGCAGTAACTTTTAAACATTACTCTAAATGTAACATATAGAAAGGAAATCAGTCTAAGTATACTTTACCTAGTAAGTATACTACAAATGCTTCTTGGGACTACATTGGCCCCCGTTTTAGTATATAGAAGTATACTTGAAATTAACTTTTAGATGTACTTTTTGTTCACTATAACTGTACTAGCATAATGTCCTTTCCAGTCTATAAGAGTATACTTAAAATATACTCTACTCTAACACAATACTAAACTTACAAGTATACTATTGATTTACTTTTTAGTTTATATTTGGCTTACTTCCGATTAACACATAGTAATTAACATCCAGTTGAAACATATTTTTCAAATCACTCCATTCCCCAGACAGTCAGATAATAGTTCCAACTATCAATTCAATTTCAATTCAATTCAATTGTATTTATATAGCGCCAAATCACAACAAAAGTCGCCTCAAGGCGCTCCATACATACAGAGAAAAACCCAACAATCATATGACCCCTATGAGCAAGCACTTTGGCGACAGTGGGAAGGAAAAACTCCCTTTTAACATGAAGAAACCTCCGGCAGAACCAGGCTCAGGGAGGGGCGGGGCCATCTGCTGCGACCGGTTGGGGTGAGAGAAGGAAGACAGGACAAAAGACATGCTGTGGAAGAGAGACAGAGGTTAATAACAGATATGATTCAATGCAGAGAGGTCTATTAATACATAGTGAGTGAGAAAGGTGACTGGAAAGGAAAAACTCAATGCATCATGGGAATCCCCGGCAGCCTACGTCTATTGCAGCATAACTAAGGGAGGATTCAGGGTCACCTGGTCCAGCCCTAACTATATGCTTTAGCAAAAAGGAAAGTTTGAAGCCTGTCAGGGGTTGACATTTGTTCTATCACAAGTAAGAGAAATAAGACACTGCAGACCAACTCAGAGAGTTTTAAAAACGTGCGCACGGGTGAATGTCCCTGAGAAGACACACACACCAATTGCAGGCTTGCTTGCTTTATTTATAGGGCAAAGCAGGTTACATAGTACTTCCTCTTTCTGTAAGCAGTCGGGGAGAGGTTAGGCATTAGCTCAGCTTATCTGACCTTACACACACTGGAGTAAAGAATACAGAAGTATATCATGCTTTATCTGACATCACAGACACTGAAGTAAAGAATGCATCATGTTCTCTTTAACAATAGGCTCGGTTATGTGAAAATATATGAACACTTGAATATAAGGCACACTTGATTATATTGTATTTTTATAAAAATCTTCTTACAAAGCCTAATCTTAAAAGTAGAGATAGTGTCTGTCTCCTGAATCCAAACTGGAAGCTGGTTCCACAGAAGAGGGGCCTGAAAACTGAAGGCTCTGCCTCCCAGTCTACTTTTAAATACTCTAGGAACAACAAGTAGGCCTGCAGAGCGAGAGCGAAGTGCTCTAATAGGGTGATATGGTACTACAAGGTCATTAAGATAAGATGGGGCCTGATTATTTAAGACCTTGTATGTGAGGAGCAGGATTTTGAATTCTGGATTTAACAGGAAGCCAATGGAGGGAAGCCAAAACAGGAGAAATCTGCTCTCTCTTTCTAGTCCCTGTCAAGAAGGCTTCCTTTGCAGAGAACTACACTCATAGTTCACGTACCAGAATTATATTGCAAACAGGTGAGAAAATGATTTGAGAGTTGAGGTGTATTAACTATTAACCCTTTTCACTCACAGTTTAAACATTTTTTTGCCACTCTGTTACTCTGTTCAAAAGGTAAAAGACATTACACAAGAATTTGTGACAAATTCTTCTTTAAAACATCAATTATTTGTCATAGTTGTTTTAATTTTACAGTTAAAGCACTGCAATGCTTGCTGGGTATTTCGTTGTACTTCTTAGTATAAGTAAGTAAGTAAAGTAAGTAAAATTTATTTATATAGCGCTTTTCACAGATAAAAATCACAAAGTGCTTTACAACACAGGAAATGAGAATATAAAAACAATATAACAGTAAATAAAACAATATAAAACAATAAAACTATAAAAACAGCATAAGAAGAAATTAATCAAATGCTTTTCTAAATAAAAATGTCTTCAGCTGTTTCTTAAAAGAATCAATGGAGTCCGTGCAGTGAAGAGACAGTGGGAGAGAATTCCACAACCGTGGTGCCACAGTCTGAAAGGCCCGATCACCACGAGTTTTAAAACGAGTGCGCGGTACCACCAGCAGTCTCTGATCTAATGACCTTAAAGCCCGAGAAGATGTATGTGGTTTCAGCAGGTCAGATAAATATTGAGGAGCCTGACCATGTAGGGCCCTAAAGGTTAGAACTAAAATTTTAAAATGAAACCTAAAATTTACAGGCAACCAGTGAAGGGAGGCCAAGACTGGAGTGATATGCGATCTTCTCTTGGTGCCTGTTAAGAGACGTGCTGCAGCATTCTGCACAGTCTGAAGACGATTTAAGGCTGATTTGTTAAAACAAGTAAAAAAGGCCATTACAATTGTCTAAACGAGAAGAGATAAAAGCATGAATAATCATCTCAAGTTCAAGCTTTGATACCATTAGCCTGAGTTTAGAAATATTCCGTAAATGATAAAAACAGTTTCGGACCAGCTGCTTAGAATGCTGCTCGAGAGACATCGAGCTGTCAAATATGACACCGAGATTTCTAAGGCTTGATTTTACATAAGGGTCTAAGAAGCTGATATGCTGTCTAATTTCTGGGACCATGTGGTCTGGAGCAATAATTAGAGTTTCTGTTTTATCAGAGTTTAGTTGGAGAAAATTGTCATATAACCATTTGTTGATTTCTGTCAGGCAATTACTTAAATTAGACAATTTATAAAACTCAGACATTTTGAAGGAACAGTATAGTTGGATGTCGTCAGCATAGAGATGATAGGAGATATATTTATAGCGCTTAATAATTTGGCCTAGGGGAAATACATAAAGTAAAAAGAGAATTGGACCCAGGACAGATCCCTGAGGTACCCCACACGTCAAAACTGTTGATTCTGATGTGACATGATTCATGCAAACAGTAAAAGATCTCTCAGACAGATATGATATAAACCATTTTAAAACAACACCAGTAATCCCAAACAAGTTCTCGAGTCTGTTTATCATGATACTGTGATCTACAGTGTCAAAAGCAGAGCTGAGATCCAGCAGGACCAGCACTGTGTATTCTCCAGAGTCTGCTGCCATCAAGATATCACTAGATACTCTAAGTAAGGCCGTTTCAGTGGAATGCAATTTACGAAAACCAGACTGGAAAGTGTCCATAACAGCATTTTTATCCAGGAAATAGTTAAGTTGTTCTAGTACTACTTTTTCTAAAATTTTCGATATAAAAGGCAGTTTGGATATTGGCCTATAACTGTTGGGAAGAGATGGATCCAGCTGGGGTTTCTTTAATATTGGCTCAACATTAGCTTGTTTAAAGAAGCTGGGGACTGAGCCAGTATGAAGAGAAGTATTTATCATTTCCACAATACAGGGGCCAATTGAATCAAACACACTAGTGAAAAATGAAGATGGAAGGACATCAAGGGGGCTTGAAGTCTGTTTTATATGACAAAGCAGGCCTCTGATGTCTTGTAATGTAACAGGAGTAAAAGACGACCAAGTATCAGAGGAGAGCAAGTTAAAAGTTTGATATTAAGAAGATGATGGAGAGATATTAGACCTGATGGCAATGACCTTATTTCTGAAATAGTTCATAAACTCATTGCATTCGGACGTTGAGTGAACAGGTGCACAAGGAGCATCAGGAGAAACAATACTCCTAATTGTTTTAAACAAGAATTTAGGATCTTTCTTTTTTGAAGCTATGAGGTGTGAAAAATACTCTGTTCTGGCATTTTTCCACATGTCATTTAGCAAGAGGATAGATTCTTTAAGGTGTAACTTATAAACCTCAAGCTTGGAAGCCTTCTACAAGCGTTCTAGCTTGCGACAGTATCTCCTGAAATTACGAATGTTTTCATTTAACCAAGGATGAGATTTCAAACGTAGGACAGTACTTTTTTTCAGAGGTGCCACTATGTCTAAAATAGAATTACACTGGTTATTAAAGGATGAGACAAGAGAGTCCAAATCATTGTAAGTCATTTCAGCGTCAAACATGGCAGAGAACCTTTTGCCGGCGTTCTGGTTTATGATTCGCCTTTCAATCGTTATTTTGGGAGCCGGGGGATCCAAATAAAACGACAAGTTAAAATATATGCAGCTATGGTCACTCACATGGACATCTTCCACACGAATGTCATTTATATTTAAACCCAAGGAGAAAACAAGGTCCAATGTGTGACCCTTTATATGTGTAGGGCCAGAAACATGCTGCATAAAATTAAAAGACTCTGTGATGGTCATGAAGTCAGCAGCCATATTACAGGATGCATCATCAATATGAAGGTTAAAATCTCCCAACATTACCACCTTCTCTAATTTAATAATGGATGACAGGAGGTCGTTAAATTCAGTTAAAAAGACTCCGGCAGGGCCAGGAGGTCGGTAGATTAAAATACAATAAAAGGTGTGCAAAGAGCCGACCTTGATCATCTGAAGTTCAAATGAAGTAAAAGAATCCGATTTCATCAGTCTGCATGTGAATCTGTCCTGGTGCACAACAGCGAGACCTCCACCACGTCCCGAAAGACGTGGAGTTCCGATGACGGAGCAGCCAGTCGAACAAATTTCCTTCAGATGTATATAATCCATGTTTTGTTGCCACGTCTCAGTTAAACACAAGAAGTTGAGAGATTCCTTTATAAAAAGTATACTTCAGGTAAACTTCAAATACTTCAAATAGTGTAGCTGCAACTTACTCCTTAAGTTAAAAATGATGCTGCATATTGTAGTTTACATGTGATACTACTCTCACAATGAATTGCATTTTATGGTAATACACTCTGAATGAGGATTTAAGTAATTACTCTTAGATCTACAGTAGAAAACAACAGAAATCCGGATGGTGTAATAGTATAATCTCAGTAACATCACCAATTGTTACATTTGCTGTATTTTACAGTTGTTTCCATGAGTACGGTGAGTTACCGTAAAAATAATGTAATCTCATGGAACTTTCCCACAATTACATGCAAATTACAGTACCAAACTGCAAACATCCTTTAGAGTTTTTTACTGTTGATTTTGCAGTACTAAGCTATGGAAATTACTGCAAAGACTAACAGTGTAACATCAAATTGTAACATCAAATCCGCTCCGCCGATGGTTGACTCCAAATCTCCCGAACACTATGTCGATCTGAGAAAGAAAGACCGAGACCAAAGTCTGTCGAGACCAAGACCACATAAAAGTGGTCTCGAGACATCCAACTCTACCACACGTCAACCTATTAACTCACTTCTTCAACATCTCTTTTCCTTTCTCTCCAGCTGCTCTTCTAACTTTCAACTGACTCATGCTGAGTGAACCCTTACCCACACAACCATTCTCTGCCATCTAACACAACATACTTTTACCCACAGTTCTTGCCATACAGTCACACAGGAGTTTGTCATCCGGCTGCCCAGTGGAACGTCCGCCGCTTTACTGGCTCTAGATCCCATTTTGCTACACGAGGCGTCCCCCGTGAGGTTCCTTGCTTGAACACCGCCACTCCACGAACATTGTGGTACGCAGAAATGGTTCCAGACAGTGGACTGGAATACAGGCCTGGGGAATCAAACACCCAGGATTTTGCCTCCGGTGTCGGCAGGCGTTCCCCTCCTCGGCCAGACAAAAAACTCCCCATGACTGTATACAGGTTAGCTACAGCTCACCCATCTGCAGGAGTCCCCTCAAAGAGATGGATGAAATTAAAGAAATTCTAATATAATACTAAAGCTAGAGCTCTCTGGCAACAGAGAGGCTGCTTCCTACTCATTTATCTCCATCAAACCAGGCTCAATTCAATCTGTAACAGGATTACTAATATTCACTGTATTTCAGAATGACAAAACACAGATACTCACTACTTTCTTGTGGCTGAGACTGGTAAGTACTCACTAAATGTAACATTTATAACAGGAATAACCATGGACACTGTAAAAAGCTGCTCACATATTTAAATGTTACACTGGAGATTTAAAAACAATTACAATTACTTCTGTGGCAGTACTGGCACAATTAGTTCCTGGTCTGGGACCCCAAGGAGTGTGATGGTGTCACTAAGACTTCTCTACCTGTGAGGGAGCTCTGGTCTCCAGACATCATTGTTTATGAGTTGTAAGCACTTCAAATATAACATACATCCATACATACATCCATCCAACTTCTCCCGCTTATCCAGGACCATGGGGGCAGCAGCCCAAGCAGAGAAGCCCAGACTTCCCTCTCCCCTGCCACCTCCTCCAGCTTGTCTGGGGGAACACCAAGGCGTTCCCAGGCCAGCTAAGAGATATAATCTCTCCAGTGTGTCCTGGGTCTGCCCCAGGGCCTCCGAATCTCATCTCTGCTTTTCGCAGATGACGTGGTTCTGTTGGCTCAAAAACAAAAGTGAGGGGAGATGTGTGATTTAAGTAGTGATGAGAATGATCAAAATGTCTCAGTGTGTCAGTTGCAGGTGGGAAGCAGACCTGGATCAATCTCCACAGGCGGCGGTCGGAGTAAAATAATAGCTTAACATCATTAGAAACACCCAGGACGAGTTTTGGCTGAATTGTTTTACAGCTTCACTTCCATGTGTTCCTCATCCCGAAAAGCAAGCTCCAAGGATGTTAACGTCTCCCTGAAAACAAGAAATGCAGATCCAAAAGCAACAACATGGCAGGTCAAGAGACAACAGCAGTATCCTGAGCAGCGAGGGGTCCAGCAGCAACAGCAGTATGTGTAAAAGGCATCAGCAAGGAGAAAACACCATCATCATGACTGGATGGATGGAGATGCAATGGACTGCTGCAAGGGGGGGAGACGAGACTACAGTGGAAGGAGGGGGAGGAGACATGGAAGAACGCTGTTGTTTAGTGTGGGAGATCAAATTGGGCTAAGGAACCTGGGGAGGAAAACCGACTGCCTTTGAGTGGAGAATTGAAAAGTGTCTGAAACACTGCAAGGAGGAGAGGCACACAAAAATCACACACACAAACAGAAAATGCATTAATCCTATTAAGACATATACACATCCAATGAAGGCCAGATAACATCTTAAGCATGCGTTTCTGTTTTATCATCTTGTCCAGTTCACTTAGTGGGATGAGAGGTGATATGTAAACTAGTGGACTAGTATTATGTTAGGAAAGATGATTGAATGATAGCAGGTGTAAACAGAATGCTGTAGAGAGGGTTTAAAATGGGTGGCACTAATAGATTCTGGGTTCTGATGTGTGGGGGAGGTTTTACCATGACACACACCTGGTTACATGGGAAGAAACTCATTATCTAATAGAACAGCAGTGTTATGTGGTGTGTGTGGCTGATGGATGAATGTTTTGGGCATTTATCTGGCTGAGGCATTTTCTTTTGTTACCAAGTTGAACCTGCCAATTAGTTTTGGTTTGAATTACCCTTCCAAGATGAAGAGCATGCTTAGATATGTCCTAACTAGGCCTTCCTGTCTGTTTGTTTTTTTACTTTCACAGTGCACTGAAAGTTTTGTTTGGTCATGCAACACGCAGCACCTGTACATAAAAGGCCAAAGCAGACTGTACTTCTTCAGAAGGCTGAGGTCCTTCAACATCTGCAGGAAGCTCCTGAGGATGTTTTATCAGTCGGTGGTTGCAGGAGTACTGTTCTATGCTGTGGTGTGCTGGGGGAGCAGCACAGCAAAGGACTCATCCAGGCTGGAAAAACGAATCAGGAAGGCTGGCTCTGTGGTCGGCATGAAGCTGGACACTTTGGTGACAGTGGCAGAGAAAAGGACATTAAAGAAACTGATGGACATTATGGAAAATGCTGGGCATCCTCTGCACGTGCTCGTAAATAATCAGAGGAGCCTATTCAGCGACAGGTTGCTTCTCTCAAAGTCAAGCACTTGACTTAGCACTTAGTTCCAGCATGTTTCATTGTATCCAGACACAGCTAGAGACACATCTACAGCAGCATCTCTGTGCAGGACAAACGACAGCTGACGAAGAAACATCGAAAACTTCACTTCACTCCTCTACAAAACGTTGGTTCCTTTGTTTAAAAGGCCAAAATGAATCAAGGGAGATCGAGAAGAGGATCGGCGAGTGCTTCACCTCACAATACAGTACAGCTGATTCATTTTAAATTTCAAATGATACAGGCTGAAAATGTCAAATTAAAAGAAGAGGCAGAAAAATCAAGAGGAGAAGCTAAAAATTCAAAGTTTGAAACTGAAGTAGTATTGCAGGAATTACTGGATGTGGGTCTCAAACTTAAAGGAGAGAAGATGAGAAAACAACAGGCAGAAAACGAGAATGAAAACATAAAGAAAGAACTGTTGGAAGCTCAAAAAGCATTGGAGGAAGAGAAAAGCACAGCACAAGAAGCCAAAAATAAATATCAAACTGCAAAGAAGGAGGCAGGAAATGTGATGCAGGAATTACAGGAGGTGCAGGAAGCTTTTGAAGAGGAAAAAAGGAAAATGCAGTTGGAAACACAAGAAGCTGCAAATGTAATGGCTGAAGCTGAAACACTAAGGAAGGAATTACTGCATGTGAAGCAACAACTTGAAGAGGAGAAAAAATGTAAAGACGAGGCAGAAAATGAGATTGAAAATATGAAGAAAGAATTGTTGGAAGCTCAAAAATTGTTGGAGGAAGAGAAAATTAAAATACAGGAAGCAAAGAAAGAAATGGAAGATACAAAGAGTTACACTCAAAACATGAAGAAGGAACTGATGAAAGTGCAAGAGGAACTTGCAGAAGGGAAAATTGAGTTGAAGGTATTCAAGAAAGAAACGACGGTGACCAAGAAAGACTGCAAAGATGAACTTAAAGAAATACAAAAGCACAAAAAGGAAGCTAAAGAGCTCCTCAAACACAAAGGGAAACTGGCCAAACAGCAGCTGAAAGAAACATTTAAAGATGCCGAGGAGCAGCTCAACAAAACCTTAAAAGAGCTGAAGGCAAAAGAAAAGCAAGCTGAGGACAGGAGGGGATTCTGGAGCAGACTGCTGAGAAAGAACTGACCCAGCAGCATCTTCCTCCTTCCCCCTCTCTCAACCTTTCTTTCACAAAAATCCCCCCAAACTTTACTTGGGACGTTTGTTTGTTTTTTAAAAACTCTATTCTGAATACATGTACTGACATACAAAAATAAAATTGCCATAACTTGACCTCATGTTGCCTGCGTCTTTTCTTGTGTGTCTGTGGATGTAAAACAGTAACACACTTTCTGCTCTGTGTGTTTTTAATTGTAAATAAATGCAATATATCTTCATTTTAAAAACTTCTGCTCTAAATCTTTTTTTAGCAAAATGCTTTTTTTGCCCCTTCCTGATTTCTTATGTTTGAACATGTTTGTTACATTTACATGTTTCCGATTTCAAGTGTTAACACAGATGGTCAGAGACAGAGGTTTGGACAGCTCTTTCCCTTTATTTGTATTTATTCAGCTTATTTTTATACTCAAAAATCCATCCACAAGCTCCAACGCGTCCAGAACTCTGCTGCCCGTATCATCACCAGGACCCCTTCTATCCACCACATCACTCCTGTCCTGCAGCAGCTTCACTGGCTCCCGGTCAAATATGGCATCAATTTCAAAATACTCTTGCACACATTTAAGGCTATTCATCATCTCTCCCCTCCATATCTCTCTGATCTGGTTAAGATCACCGCCCCATCTCGTTGTCTCAGATCTACTTCTTCCCTTTCACTCTCTGTCCCCTCCCCCCGTCTTGCCACCATGGGGAGCAGGGCTTTCAGCTGCTCTGCTCCACGACTCTGGAATTCCCGACCTCCTGATTTAAGAAACATCTCTTCCTTCTCTCTCTTTAAGTCCCAACTCAAAACTCACTTGTTCAAAATAGCTTATCCCACATAACCTCCCACTCTGCTCTTTTATTAGTTTATGTCTTATGCTTTTACGATTGTGTGAACTGCTTGCTTTCATCTTGCTTTTTATTCTAATGTGTACAGTGACCTTGAGTGTTTTGAAAGGCGCTTTCAAATAAAATGTATTATTATTATCTTTGAAATATCTCAGTGTGACACTGATACTGTACATGAGTGTGGTAGGTTTTGAAAACAGCATCAGCAGAGTACACAGCAAAGGGGAAAGGAACAATTGTTCCTTTCACATTTTATACAAAACATCCAATCCTGGATCATATCCACTTAGGATTGAGTGATCCAAATACACCACATTGTGACAATAACCACGGCATAGCAGCTGATGAGCAGCAGATAGATACTGCTCATGGCACCACTGGTGCAACTAGACTTGCAGTCAAGACCGCCTAAACCAAGACCAGGACCAGAGGGTATCGAGACCAAGACAAGACTAAGAACAAGTCGAGACGAGACCAAGACCAAGATGAGACGAAGTCGAGACAAGACCAAGACCAAGACAGACAAAAAAGTCTTTAAACTGCAGCCAGATGCTGCTTCGTTTACGGGTGTCAGGCATATTTATGTGTTTTTGCTTTCGCACAGCCCTCCTCACCACTGTCTACTGTCTCACTCACTTACTGAGAGGACAGACGCACCCTCCACTTGACTGTCGCGAAATGCAGATCCAAAAGCAACAACATGGCAGGTCAAGAGACAACAGCATTATCCTGAGCAGCGAGGGGTCCAGCAGCAACAGCAGTATGTGCAAAAGGCATCAGCAAGGAGAAAACACCATCATCATGACTGGATGGATGGAGATGCGTTTCCAACAAGCTGCAACTTCACTGTGTGTGAATGCAAATTGAGAACAGTGTCTGAGTTGGACATTTGTTACGTTTGGAGTGAAACGGCAGTGGAAGAGACAGTGGGCGTAGATTTCGTTTTGGCATTGGTGGGGACCAATGACCAATGATTCAGTTTTTTTTCCTTTTTGTCTGTGCTTCTTGATAACAAAAGGAGAAATGTACTTGCCTAAATATGCTCTTCTACATGCTTTTAAACCATTTAAAATTACAATTGATAGTTTTATATGTGAGTTATATAATGCTAAATTACAATGCTAAATTACAATTAAACAAATGACTAAGTATTTTAGACTTTCAGTCAGCAAGCCGGCCTAAAAATACATCAACGTAAACACACTGCCGACAAACTGAAATACGGCAAAGAATGTGGGAGAAGCTTCCCCACGTCAGGTGACTTAAAACGACATGAACTCTTTCACAGTGGGGTCAAAAAGCATCTCTGTGATCAGTGTGGGTCATCCTTCACCACTGCAGGTGACCTTAAAACACACGAACGAGTCCACACAGGAGAGAAACCATACAAGTGCAGACACTGTGACAAAAGCTTCTCACATTCAAGTAATTGTAATGAGCATGAACGTACACACATGGAAGGAAACTACAGCTGTGAGCAGTGTGACAAGAGCTTCAGTAATCTCAGTTCATACTCTGCACACAAACAATCCCACGTTACTAATAAACTGTTTCACTGTTACCAATGTGCCAAAACATTCACTTCATTATCTGCTCTGTGCAAACATCAGCGCGATCACGCAGGGCTGAAATCGTTCCCATCACAGGACGACAGCGAATCTGAAGAGAGAGAAACATCCTCTTCTGGTTTCAGAGTCCAACTTAAAACCCTGGAGATCAGGCTCCACAGAGTTCAGATCGGCTCTCCTTAAAGATCTAATGAGGCTATGAATCAAAATGTTCCTGTAGTTCCATTTTAATCTTTATAAATTGTTCTTCTGTAGTGTTTGTGTTCAGTGGTTACCTTTTTTTTCAGTGGTTGGATGAAAAATCAGTTTCCTGTTGTTCAAGTTTTTATTGAATGTATTTTATTAAAGTTCTTAAATAAAGTTAAAAAAAAGTTAAATAAAGAATTGTTTGAACGACAAGGATTTGGAGCCATGATGTCATTTCCTGTATTTCAGAGTAAAGACTGAAGTGACAAATGGAAACATGTTTACAGTCATGGAATAAACACTGATGGGTCATCTGTAGGAAGAACTATTGCTGACCTGACAGACTCGACCTTGTTTACAAAGAAAGAAAGGAACTGATTACATGTGTCAGCAGAGGCTTTCAGGGTTTTTTAGAGTAGAGCTGATAATGTTAAAGAGAACACGGGGATTATGACAATTTAACACAATGATCTGAGAAAAATATCTGTTTCTCTCACTTTCACTGTATTCTGATCAAATTTCCAACATTCTTTTAACATTTCAAAAGAAACCTGCAATTTGTCTTCCTTCCACTTCCACTCTGCTCTCCTACACTGACGCCTGACCAATGTTCCCTCTAAGCTGCAGGCGTGAGCAATTGCGCACTGCAGGCACGGTCTCTGCGCACAGTACATCTGTGTTGCGCACAAAAAAATCCAACCTGAATTGGTTTTCTTCCTGAATACTATCGTTGTTTATATTTACTGCGGGGAGAAACGGTAAAAACGGCGTTTTATAAGGAAAACGCTCGAAAGCCTGTGAGCAAAAAAAACAAAAACCCCACCCTTTCCTATTGGTCGAAAGATGTACCATGTCAACCAATCAAAAAATTCAATTCAAGTCAACTTTATTTATATAGCGCCAAATCACAACAAAAGTCGCCTCAAGGCGCTTCATAGGTAAAAATGATATTGCAACAGTTGTTTAGGGAGGGGGAAGTTTTAGGAGTGACGGCGTGTTTGAGATGTGAGAGATTTGCCACGTTTAGCACAAATCTTGTGTAGTTAGTGTGTAGTGTAGTCAATACGTTTGTTGTGTGTGTCAGAACAATGAGACGACTGCTGAATGTTACAGGTGTTACAGCAGTGATACATCTGCTGCTGTCAGGCCTGCAGGTATCAGGCTGTTGTTCTCCTTCATCTCATAGTGGACAGAAATTATTTTTGGAGTGGCACAAATAATTTGTGTGGCATCAGATTCTCGCTTTGGCTGTGAGAGGTCCCGGGTTCAAATCCTGGACGAGCCCACGTGTTGTCTATAGAGCCTCTCAGCTGCCACATGTTGTTTAGGCTCCATTTGAAAGACTCTCTGCAGCTGCACACATGTTCCCATAGTCCCTCATACAGGGACAGCTAACAGAGCTGATATGAAGGATGTCATTGGCCTTGTTCTTATTGTTTACCATTTGAATTCTCCAAAAAGTTTTTCTAAGGTAATTATTTGTTATTCATGTTAACAAGATAACACAGAGTTTTATTTTAGATTAAATAAGAGAATTCAATTCAAACTCACTCTGCTTTTCAATCCTGGACACAGTTATTCCCACACCAGGAAGTGATGTTCTGTGTGAGGATGCTCTCCACAGCGCCTGAATAGAAAGTTCTGAGGACCACTGGAAAAACCTGCTAATTTCCTGAGTTGTCGGAGACAGTACAGGCGCTTGCCTAGCCTTTTTGGACTGGACGTGAATGTGAGCAGACCATTTCAGGAATGAGGAGATGTGAACACCGAGAAAGACAATGAAGCAGAAACTGCTAAAAGTGGGATTCAAACCCACACCTCCAGGGGAGAGTGAGCACTAAACACAGCACCTTAGACCACTCAGCCATCCTGAAACAGACCAAACTGAACTGATTTTCTGATAAATCCAGAATCCAGTTTAAACTCCTTCCCTTCACATAAAAAGTCTTGAATGAACCTTTGGTCCAACTGTTCTTCACACCTGACTGGTAACAAGATGGCGCTGGTGTGCGTGGTTGCTCGTCTGTCACTCTGAAGTTTGTTTCTATTATTTCTGACCTGTGTCATTCACCAAACAAAGTCTCTGCTGAGGTATAATTGCCAGACATGATGATCATCTTTTATTGAAAAGGTCGGCACCACCAGGCCTCTTATCACAGCTCCTGACTCTGACCCCTCTGTCTCTGTCCCTTGCACTGCTGATTTTAATAATAATAATGGATTGGATTTATATAGCGCTTTTCAAGGCACCCAAAGCACTTTACAATGCCACTATTCATTCACTCTGGCATTCACACACTGGTGGAGGCAAGCTACGGTTGTAGCCACAGCTGCCCTGGGGGGTGTCATATTAACCCCGCAGGTTCCCCCCAGGATCCTTTCCCTCCACGATTTTTAAAAGAAATCTTTCCTAGTATAGGGCAGTCTGTCCTTGACATTATTAACAGCAGTCTGTCCTCTGGTGTGGTTCCTGCAATTTTCAAACATGCAGTAGGGCAGCCACTGCTTAAGAAACCTGGCCTTGATCACACAGTTTTAGCTAATTATAGACCGATTTCCAAGCTGCATTTTCTTTCCAAGTGTTAGAGAAAAATGTTTTGTGTCAACTGAAATATTTTATAGATGTAATGGCATCCTTGAGGTTTTTCAATCAGGATTTAAAACCCTTTATAGCACAGAATCTGCATTCTTAAAGGTCTTTATTCTGGTACCCACGCTGTTCTGGTCTTGCTTGACCTGACTGCTGCTTTTGACACAGTAGGCAACAACATCCTATTATCTTGATTAAAGGATGTAGTGGTTATTGGTGGCCCTGAACTTAATTGGTTTAGTCTTATTTGGCAAACAGAACTTTCTCTGTCAGCTTCTCGGATCCAAATCATCTTCTGCTTCTCTGTCATGTGGCGTCCCACAGGGGTCAAGTTTAGGGCTCTTTTTACTGTATATATTGCCTTTGGGTTTCATCCTTAAAAGGCATGGGATCTCTTTTCATTGTTCCACTGATGACTGTTAAATGTATTTGCCACTAAAGCAGAAGGATGGCATCTCCATAAAACCTCTCTTGACATGTCTAAATAACATTAAAGCTTGGTTGGCTTTAACCCTTTAAGACATAGGTGTCAAACTCTGGCCCGCGGGCCAAATTTGGCCCGCAGCCTAATTACATTTGGCCCGCGAGGCCATACCAAATTACTATTAGAGCTGGCCCGCCGGTCTTATACAGCGCATGTACTGCTAATACTACAACTCCCAGAATGCTCTGTTGGCGCGTCAGCCAGGACAGGACCCATTTGTTGTGATATTTTGATACCATGGTAGCATTTGCTGAGTATTGTTTTTGATGATATTATACAAAGGACCCTGTTTCTGCAATGCCCTTTGTTTGAACGTCATCTCCTCTTGCTGTGTCAACTGAAGATTCTATGGTGTGAAAGTAGATACTAAGGTTGGAGGGAAAACACCAACAAATCACTCTTTTACTTATCACTCCCTTGCAGAAGATGTTTATGTGAAGACCATCTGGGTGGTGTCAGAACTCACGGATGTAGGAGACCTCTGTATAAGATTTATAGGCCTTGTGAGTGCATCTTTATTGCCCTTGCTGAACAAAGGATTCCAACTGTCGAAGGACACCACCCCACCCAGTGGGCAGGGTCTGAACTGAAACTTGTTGTCTGCCTATAAAAACTGCTGCACAAAGAATAAACTTTGAGTTAGTTTGGGATGACAATTTAGAACAGTCTCCGCGTCTTTTTGTTCTTCCAAACTGCTCCCGGTACTCCGGCCGGTGCCGTAATTAACCGTTGATCATACTTGAGAATATTTTAATTGTTATAGGTTAAAGGATGAACTCTGATGATGAAAGCCCACGCCTCAGAGAAACCCGGAATGTAGTTTCTTACACCATTAACGCCCTCTCCTCTGTTGACTGTAGTCATAGCAACCGCGCGAATACTGCCGCGCTACCTCTCCCAAAATGGCAAAAAGAAAGAACGAAAACAGGAGCTTTCTGGACAGGTGGGAGACAGAATATCTGTTTACTTTTGTAAAAGACAGACCTGTTTGTCTTGTATGTGGAGCTCATGTGGCTTTAACCAAGGAGTACAACATTAGACGACACTATGAAACGAAACACCAAGAGAAGTACAAGGACCTGGACATGACTCAAAGGCGCCGGAAAGCAGAAGAGATGAAAAGAAGTTTTGTTTCACAACAGACCATGTTCAAAAAAAGCCATATCACAAAGTGAGGCTGCTGTAAAGGCTAGTTTTGTTGTGGCAGCAGAGATCGCAAAATCAGCCCGGCAAATGTTAGCCTGAGCAGAAACACAGTAGCTGATCGCACACGTGAACTTGCCAACAATCTAAATAACCAGCTGATGGAGAAGGGAAACAGTTTCGTTGCATTCTCCCTCGCTGTGGATGAGAGCAGCGACGCCTCTGATACTGCCCAGCTTTCAGTCTTCATCCGTGGTGTGGACTCAACTCTCTGTGTTACGGAAGAACTTTTAGGATTAAAATCAATGCATGGAACAAGCACAGAGAAGGAAATACTTGAAGAGGTTTCCAAATGTCTAACTGAAATGAAGTTGCCATGGGAAAAACTTGTGGGGTTAACGACAGATGGTGCACCAGCGATGTGTGGTCAAAGGAGCGGACTGGTGGGCAGGGTACGGGAGAAGATGCGAGCGGAGAACTGTGCAGGTGAGCTGACTGTTTATCACTGCATCATACATCAAGAATCACTTTGTGGCAAAGCCCTAAAGATGGAACATGTTATGACCGCAGTAACACGAGTAGTTAACTTTATAAGAGCCAAAGGTCTGAATCACCGCCAATTCAAATCTTTTCTTGAGGAGTGTGGTTTGGAATACGGAGACGTGCCGTATCACACGGAGGTGAGGTGGTTAAGCCGAGGGAAAGTACTGAACAGATGTTTCGAGCTATGCGAGGAAATATTTCAGTTTCTGGAAAGCAAAGGGCAAGACACAGCTGAGCTCAGGGAGGAAGAGTTTCTGTGTGAGCTGGCCTTTATGTGTGATATCACGAGCCATCTCGATGCGCTGAAGAGTGCAGCTTCAGGGACGGGGGCGTATCATCACAGATATGTACGCTGCAGTGAGGGCTTTTAAAACGAAATTGTGCCTGTGGCAGAATCAGATGCTACAAGGAAACCTGGGCCATTTTCCCTGCTGCCAAACGATGAACATGCAAATCTCTACTGCTGTGTTTCCATGCGTACAGTTTGCTGAAACACTCTGTGTACTCAGTACTGAGTTTACCCGGCGGTTTGCCGACTTTGACGCCCAGAAATGTCGATTTGAACTGCTCAGTAATCCTTTTGCAGTTGACGTGGCAAAAGCTCCAACAAACCTCCAAATGGAGCTGATTGAACTCCAGTGTAGTGACACACTGAAATCAAAGTATGATGCTGTGGGCGCTTGACAATCTCCACATTTCATCCCTGACACAATGCCTGGGCTCCGCACCCACGCTGCTCAGATGCTCTCCATGTTCGGCAGCACTTACCTATGTGAGCAACTATTCTCCTCAATGAAGATGGCCAAAACATCTCACAGGAGACGTCTGACCGATGAACACCTTCACTCGATCCTGAGGATTTCCTCAGCTCAGAGCCTGAGCCCAGACATTGAGGAACTAGCATCCAAGAAGAGATGCCAGGTATCTGGCTTGGACGCATCAGAGTAGATCAGTGTGTAGCAAACTGAGCTATAATTACCATTTTCTTTGTGCAATTTGTCTTGCTACTCCCAGACATGGGCTTGAATGGTTTCACGTTTAATAATATTTTTATTAGTTAAGTGGTTTATTATTGTTATTTTATTTTACATTTATTATTAGCCTAGGGAAAAAGTTTACTGCTTAAATTTAAATCAGGAGGCTGCAAATACAATTTTTATTTAAGAAATGCATTCCAGTGATATGTTATTTAATTGGAATTTCAATTTTGCATGTGTGCAATATTAAGTTATGTATGTTTATATAAGTTATATATCGTTCAGTATTAAGCGTTGCTTATTCCATATTCATTTTTTCAGCAAAACTTATTTGAGTCTGTAAGAAAAGGTTCCTTGTTATATCTGGAGGAAGATTTTTTTCAATAAATATTAATGTTAGCCCGCGACTTTGTTCCAGTTTAGAATTTTGGCCCACTGTATATTTGAGTTTGACACCCCTGCTTTAAGACCTACCATAGAACCAAGTCCGCCAGAGCTTATATTATATTTTTACATGCTGTGGAGCCATTTTTGGGAGCATTTCAAGTTGCTTTACATCAATACAACCATTATAACCCAGATTTTAATAATATGTATGCATTAAGTGCATAGTAATATAAATTGCAAAAAAGTGCAATAAACTACAAAAAAATTTTTTAATCGTTTTTGTTTTTTTAACATATATTTCTAGTTAGAGAAATTTAAGAGGCTTATCCCTCAAAACTGTAAATACAAAAAAGTTGCACAAAATAGATTCCCACCACAGGAAATTTATTTTGAGTGTCTTCATACTTTTATTTTTGAAATACACCAATTTTTATACACTGCACGAAAAATGAAAATAAATATTATAATGCAAATTTGCAAAAAAGCAGCATGTGCATCAAAATAAACTATTTCCAGCAGTGCAATATGAGTCCTAAGCATCCCACAAACGACACAGAAAGTCATAAAGTCAAAGATAACTTTTAAAAACACAATGATAGGCTCATGAGGCCCTGATGGTAAAAAAAAACAAAACACTACATTTCTGCGAAAACGACGTCACTTCCGGTTTCGGGCAGGTATGGCGGATATGTGAAAGTTCGCACTGACGTCTATTCCAACATAGGAAGTGTTATGAACAGCTGATCAGATCGGCAAAGCGTGTTTCTGGAATATTATGTTTGTGTTGCTGCAAGTGGTTTTTATGCAGTTTTTGCAAAGCTATATGTGGAAGGAAACCGTGACCTAGGACAAGCTGATGGCATAAGATGTAAGTACAACTCCTCCGGTTTCATATGCAAAAAAAATTTTTGCGCTAGCTTACGTGGTTGCAGTGCTACCGGGATTTAAAAATAGTTACGCAAAACAGAGCGTGCCCGGTCCGATCGGCTTTAAAGGGTTAAACTTCTTAAATTCTAATGATAAGAAAACAGAGATGTTGGCGTTTTGAACTAGTGGTCCTTGTGAGTCCTCCTCTGTTGGTTTGGGACCCCTGGAAGTTTATCTTAAACCTTTTATTACTGACCTTGGTTTTAAGTTGGACAGTGATTTTAAATTGGACAGCCAAGTTAGAGCAGTGGTGAAGTCCAGTTTTTATCATTTAAGGTGACTGACAAGAGTGAAATCTTTTCTTTCTCTGCAGCACTTTGAAGGGTTTTACTTTTATTTCCTCAGTTAGTTATTATTACTCTCTTGCTCTCTAAACTAAACTGAAATACATAAACTCACAATAGAACGTAAGTGAAACTAAACTAAATTAAAAACAAACGAAGAAAATGAAAATGCAAAACTAGAGTAGCTCTGCAGTTACCCCCACCCACTGTCGTAGAAGCTGACTAGTGTGAGTGGGCATCAAGGGGCAATGGAGGCTGACTGTAGGTGAGCAGCCTGAAGTTTAGAGTGTCGTGGAGAGTTAGCAAAACAAAAACACCGTCCCACTTTTAACCCCTGACTTTGACAGACGTCGTCTCTTTTGATGCAACAACCTCTGGTGATTAATGTAAGAAACAAGATTACCTTTCATGTGTTTCTGTTTAAGCTCAAATTGGTTTGATGGTTGGAGGTTTTCTCAGTGTTCATCAGTCACTCTTGACCTGGTGTTATCATATGGTTTATCTGTTTTTAATTTGGAAATTGGGGATTCAGTGTTCTCTCATCACAAACCTGTTTCTCTTGCGCATGAGTTCAAAGCTCGCGCTGCACCCCACCGCTGCTCTCTTCTGCTCCACTTTTATAAAGAAAATCTTTACCGACCCTGAGATTACTTATTGGGCCCACCCCAGATGAGCTGCTTTTGCAGTTCCAGGAAACCTGTACTCAGACCCTGAACACTGTGAACCCATTAAAAACCAAGCGCCCAAAACGTGTTCCACAGCCCTGGTTAAATGAATCCACCCGAGCAGTCAGGCGTCAGTGTAGGAGAGCAGAGTGGAAGTGGAAGAAAGACAAATTGCAGGTTTCTTTTGAAATGTTAAAAGAATGTTGGAAATTTGATCAGAATACAGTGAAAGTGAGAGAAACAGATATTTTTCTCAGATCATTGTGTTAAATTGTCATAATCCCCGTGTTCTTTAAGACTATCGCCAATCCTGAGGTAACTGCAGCCCTCCAAACCATGAGACAAGCAAGCATTGAGGAAATGCTGCCTCTTCTTCAGGTCAGAGAAACAGCCAGCAGACTTGACACTCTTACACTGATCCATCACAATACGGAGGGTTTGCCATCTCACATCAGTGACATCAAGAGTCATCATGAAATGTGTTTAGCAGATGTTTTGTGTCTCACAGAGTCTCACCTCCAAGGCTCTTTTGTTGCAGATAGTCTTCATTTGGACGGCTACACCATGTTCAAACGCAACAGACATGTGTCCTACACAAACTTTCCTCACATGGCCAGCAGAAGTGGTGGTGGAGTTGTTGTGTATTTGAGGAATCATTTTCAGGTTCAGGTAAAACAGTATCTGCATAATGTCACTGATCTTGAGTTTTTAGTGTTGAAGGTTCAGGCTCCATTCCCTGCGCTCATTGCAGTTGTGTACAGACCCCCTGACTACAGTTTGACACCGTTCATGCAAAACCTGGTAAGTCTTTTAGATTCACTTGAAATAATGGACTGTCACCCAATAATTGTGTGTGGAGATTTTAATGAAAACCAGTTACAGAGTGGAAGAAAATAGATTCTGGAGCAGTTTCAGTCTAGAGGGTATTCACAGCTGATCACTTCTGCCACTACAGACAAGAACACCCTGCTTGACCTCATTTTTATTTCTCAGGCACAGCAATGTCTCCATTAAGGTGTCCATATTACAGTTACCACAACCCTGTGTTTTGTGTCCTGTCCTCGAGCCAATCATGAAGTCGTGTGGTGAGTTTTGAAACAATTACAGATCATGTTTGTTAGAGTTTGCTGATTGTAGAGCATGAAAAAGATTTTTCATTGAAAAAATTGTCTTCCCTACTCTGTCTGTAAGAAGACCCTTTCTTATTGCAATGTTATTAATCATTTCACCAAATCATGGCTGTACTTCATGCAGAGCCGGGAGATCTGCTTTCTGTTATCATGCCTCTGATCTGAAATGTGCAGCAACATTTATTTTTTATACTCATGTTTTAAATTACTAAATCTACTTTTTTTAAATGCATTCTTTCATTGATGTAAATTGTCCTCTCTTTTTGTTGATACTTTATTTCACTGTGATGTATATATCTCAACAAATGAGAGCTTCCTGTCAAAGGGCTTTCAAAATATTAAATAGCAAACAAATAAATCCCAGATAAATGCAGGTATATATTATGGGTCACATGAATAAATACCGCCAATTATATTTGCTTGATTATAATAGATTTTGTAGAATCAAAGGTTTTTTCGGTAAATGAGTTTTTGTTGATCATGTTTTACAGGTACAAAAAAATGTAAAAAGTTTTAAACTATCCTTAGGCTACCAGAGATTTCTGTATTAATACATTTAGTGGAGAAAAATATTTTTTACAGGTAAAAGAATTTTTATAAAAACTGATTTAGATGTAAATGGAAAGTTTCTGCATCAATTTTCTGACTTGGCCTTTATCCGGGTGGGTTTGAGTTTGGGTGGATAAAGGCCAAGTCAGAATTCTCTGAGCAGCTGGAAATAGCTGCAAAGACGTCAGAAACCATGGGCTTTAGGTGTAGGCCATGCTTTCTGATGCACTAAGTAGATTTACTAACTGACACCCCATACCAGCATTATATTGACTCTTGGGGGCTGAGATGGGTGGGTGGGGAGGGTGGGTGGTGTTAAAAGCACTTTATGTTTTGTAGGTTTATTTTCTTCCGACAGGGCACACACAGTCCTGTTTCCTTTGTGGGAAAACCTTCAAACATCACCATCCTCAGCTGAAACAACAACATCGTAACATCATCTTCATGAACTGCCGATCTGAACCTGATCCATCAGTGCTGGACTGCACAGATAACTACATGCCACACAGACACTACTGTTTTATGAACTGCCATACCAGTGTGTCTTCAATGGAGAAGATCACATCACCTGACCTCCTGCCTTATCTAGAGACCATCACTATGCTGCCACAGTCGACACCTCTGAAACCATCAATGATGACTCATACTGAGGAAACTGTACTTCCTGTCAGAGTCCAGTGATCTACAGAGCAGAGAAAGGTATGATTCTTTATCTTTGATAAAAACAAAATACAAGTCAGAGCTTTTAATTTAATTAATTGATTAATTTAAATCCTGTTTATTTCATAAATAATTCCACACTCAAATGATTAAACTAGTTGGCACTTTATGACTTTTAATTCACATTATGGATGAAAAATCTATGTTTTTTTTTCTACTCTGTCTCTCTGTGCAGGTATTGCTGTCTTCTGAGTTTTTCAGTTTCCAAACTGAGACATTCAAACCTCATCACTTGAGCTTGTGTCTATCTTCACCAATCTCACACTCACGTGGTGTGAGATTGCTCTTGATTCTGGTTATTGGCCTGCAGCACGTATGAGGTATTTTAAATTTTTCTCATTGTATAACTTGTTTGTAGTTTTTATGCCTTAATACTAATGAAATGTTGGGTTTTTTTCTGTATTTTTTAGAACAAGCTCGTCCGGTGTGCCTGCATTCCAGCTTCTTACGGTGTGTTCACACCGAACGCGATGGGCGCGTGAAAAAAGCCCCAAACGCCCCTAACTTGACGCGTGCACATTCGCACCTCTACGCGTGTCCAAGAAAAATCCATCGCGCCCCAAAATATCATATTTTAACGCGCGTGAACCGGAAATGTGGGAGGGATGTGGGAGGAAGTTTTGCAAGACCGGTATCTTTGCAAGATGGCAGGTGTCGAGCTAGCACTTGAAGAGAGAGTTTCCCTTCTCTATTTACTGTGGAGAGCAGAGTAGCGGCGTAAAGGACATCCTTGCCGTACCTGGGTCCATCAGGTCCTCCAGAGGCGTGAGCAGTTTGGTGAGTTTCACCACTTGCTCCAGGAGCTGCGCCTGGATGACGGCCGATTCCAGCGCTATCACCGTCATTCACTCGGCCAGTTTGAGGACCTGCTGTCCCGCGTCGGTCCCAGAATCGCCCGCCTAGACACCAATTACAGGCGCTCAATCCCACCTGCAGAGCGCCTGTCCGTCTGCCTGAGGTTAGTAAAAGTGTTTAATACGGTAGTCCTTTATTGATACCTGTGCTAATATGCTAAACCATCCATTTATACACTGCTAACATGGATGTGCTATGCTAACAGTGAATGCTGTCGGTGTTTACTGAAAGCAAACTGTGGTACAGAGACTGTCACGGTCTGGCTGGGGCAGACCGTATGTGTTGCAGGGAAGGACTGAAGCGCAGACCAAAACGTGGTGTGGATTAACAAAACAAGCCGTTTAATAAGGCAAGAAACAAGGGTACAAAATAATAGGGCATGGGTGAAAACTAAACAGAAATAAAACTAACATTAACCTAAACTGGGAGGACTAAACAAACAACATGGAAAAACCTGGACATGAAACCTAGAAACATGGCATGGAGAACATGGCGTGAACAACAGACGACCTGACAAACACACACTGAAAACAGAGGACTTAAATACACAGGAGGTGATTAGGGGAAGTGGAGACACATGAGGAAACAGCTGGCACACATGAACATAATGACGTCACAGTGGGAAAGTAATTGAGCAGGACGAGGCAAGGGAAGCAAAACTAGAAACATTAACATAGAACAGACTGTGAAAGTAAAACAGGAAACACACTGACGGAACTCAAGACATGTGGACTTAACAGACTGGGGGAGACAGAACATAGGGATCTGAAACATGGAACAGAAAGGCACAGTAGATCAACATGAACATAACAACGCCACAGGGGAAGAGTAAAACTGAACACAGAAACACCAGACCTCTTCACAATAAAACAGGAAACATAATGAGACGTAGACATGACAACCCAAACTTCACAATGTAAGACACAGACATGAAACACATGAAAAGCAGGGGAGATTTACCATAGTTGGAAACACGAGGGGGAAATAATAAGAACTAGAAACACTTAAGCATGATAACAAATGAACTTAGGAACCTGAAGGGCTACATAAACTAAAACATCAAAATGAACTAAAACTCAAAACACTGGGTCATAAGACCCAGGACCGTGACAGAGACGACTGTTTATAATATTCCTAGTGATACTCAGAAGCTCTCATCAAGCCTCGATTTAATTCGATTTATGCTGTTATCAGTGTTTGCAATGATAGCATGGCTGTGGTGTCACATCAATGTATGCGCTCGGTGTTTGCTGATATCAAACTGTAGCATTAGGACCACTGAGTTAACCTTTGTAGTGATACTCACTCCTTTTTATTTAGACCTGGTTTAATTCTGGAATAGTTGAATATTTGTATATAATCCCTGCAGCTGTCAGACTCTATAACAGGGGTCACCAGCCTTTATTAAAACAGAGTTAGATAAAACTGTGAACAGTTTGGTTCATCTTTAGTTACATGGTTCTATCTTGATAAGCTGTCTTATCACAGATTAATTTTTCAAAAATATTAATGATTTAAGCAAGGAAAGGGCTACATGTCAACATACAACTCTTTATTTCTATTAATGTCTCACTTCATTCCTACCTGATTGACATGTTTAGGAATTATGAGTGATTGGCTCACTGTAGTTGTGAAAGTTGCTACCAATCAAATTATGATATGTTAAAGTTAAAACAAAACACAACTGTTTTAGATATTATCTAATATACATTTTGTAATTATCCTTATAATTACAAAATGTTTTATGTAAGATTTAAGTTTTGTGATTTAAATCTGACATCACAAAAGTGTTTTGGAATTTGAATAATGTATTTTGTAACTGCAGTACACATAATACTGATTTTGAACAATTTTGTCCATGTTCCTCGTCACCGGGGACTCCTTCAGCACCAAGCATTCAGTTACAGAGTCTGTGTGTCCACGGTGAGCCAGATCACCCCCCAGGCAGCGACGTCCATCTGGGACTGTCTAGTGGACGACTTCATGGCTGTGCCTTCACCTGGAGACTGGCGCTCCATCACAGAGGGATTCCAGGAGCGCTGGAACTTTCCTCTGTGCTGTGCAGCTCTGGATGGGAAGCACGTCCAGACAAAGGCACCCCATATATCATATAGGAGACACACACATTGATATACACTAAATATTTATTTCATTTCTTTTTTGTGGTGCCCAAATTGATGCACCTGCTTGATTTTGTTTAAATAATTATTGCACACTTTTTGTAAATCCAGTAAACTTCTTTTCACTTCTCAAATATCACTGTGTGTGTCTCCTGTATAATATTTAACTGACATTTTTTATTGTAACAACCAACGATTTATACAGGAAAATGATGTCTATTAACAAGGTTCCCCAAACTTTTGCATCCCACTGTATCAGTATATTTTGTCATTAGTATAATATGAAATAAATTCTACATGTGTCAAGTCGTGTGCCAACATTTGCTGTGTAGTAGAACTGAGACATTAGTCATTATAAAAATTTATTTGAAATAATATTAAAATTCTCAAACAGAAAAACATTAAACATGAATATATAAAATATAAGAATTTACAGAGAGACAGGAATAAAAAGGACCAGCTGCTCTCCAGAGCAGGAACCAGGCTGAGGAGGAAATGCTCCATTGGAGACTGGTGTGGCTCCAGCTCCACCACCGATGGACCGTCCTGGGACACGTCCCTCATCTGCCTCGGAGCCGTCCTCCCCTGTGGGCCTGTAAAACAGCACAAAACACAAAGAAATGAGAAGGCTGCTACTAGATTTTAATTTCAACATTGAAAAAAACAAACAAACCAAAAACAGGATATAATCAGATTGGTTGTAGATATTTAGTAAAGGTGATCACAAGGCAATCCCACCGACTAAAAAGGTATCAGTGCTTGCTGTACATACCTGTGGGTGCAGCAGCAGGAGCTCAGGGACTGGGGAGCCAGGAGAATCAACAGGGGATGCTCTGCTGCAGAATCAGTTGGTTCTATCAATACAGTATTAAATGTTAACAGGTTGAATATAATAATCATAGAGTAGACAGTGGTCCCTCATTTATTGCAGCAGGGGTTCTCAGAATAACTAGCCCCTGGCCACGCACTTTATACACTGTTTTCCACACATACACATGAACATTGGTCACAGTTCTCACAATTGATTCTCAAAGTGCAAACTGTTAGGTATTTTAGTACCATGGTAGCATTTACTGGATATTGTTTTATAGTGACATTATACAGGAAAACTCTGTCATTCAATAAGGCCCCTTTGTTTTAGTTATTTTTCTCTTTGACCCAAGAATTGATGTGTGAGAATCACAGGCTGGTACAAGGTTGAAATACCACAGAGATCACTCCCTCAGCTACATTAGTTTCTTAATCTTTTAGACGCCTGTTGAAGGCCAAATGATTTGTTTCAGATTTCACTAATGTAAGAACTCTTCGTTTTGTGCCTTGAAAATATGTCGCTGAGATAATCACAATTGTAGCTGAACTAATAAACTACACAAAGGGTGCTTCTTCACCCAAGGGCAGGAAGACGCTCCCTTATCTTGGTCTGTACTGGTTTAAACTGATAAATCTGCTGTCTCATGAATTTTACCCTCTATATAAACTGTTGTACTTGTGAATAAAGTTGAGTCACTTTGGGAAGACAATCTAAAGCAGTCTCTGTTTTCTTGTTCTCCCAAGCTGCTCGTACTAACACGCTGAATGGCATGCTTGAATATTACTTGAGAATATATTTGACTGTGTTACAGACTAAGGGACATTCTCTGCTGATAGACGTCCACGCCTCGGAGGAAGCCGATCCACGGAGTAGGCCCTGGAAACAATTTCCTTCACAAACCTTTGTAGATTGCAAAACGTAAAAGTATTAATATGCCGCGGTTTGTCTTCATCTGCGCGCCACTTTCGTGCGCCTTTTTCCCTCACGGTGCAGGTGTCTATTTCCGAATGAGGCTCATAGTTATGGGTGTTTTTGTGCTGTTTTTTCTATTGGACGTGATGGTTATCAAAACCAAACATGATAAATTTGGCAAGCGCAGGAGACACGACACGGAGCAGATTTGTCAATCAGGCTGCAGAATGCAATGCTGTCCGGTGCAAAAAAAAGAAAAAAAAAAAGAGGCAGTGACAGATGAACAGCGGGACCACTGTGAGCTGTTTATTAATAAACAATAAAATATATTCTTAAATGACAACATGCCTAAAAGCAGAACGGTATTTGTACGTCAGTGGGAAAATAGCGGTGGCTTGCTAGCTTTTGTGCGGCTTCCCCGGGTCAGTGAAAACTTTAGAGAAAACTTAAGAGAAATGAATGAACTTACCAGGTTGCCCTTCACATATCTTCCTCCAAGCTCGGTCCTTTATATTCCTGTCTCGGTCCAGAAAGCAGCTGGTGTCGTACGGCTCCGGGTTGTTTGCTACGGCATTGATTAGCCTTCCTTCTATTGAAGAATAAAGGGCTTTGGCTGGATCTGCCCCTTTGAACTAGGTAACAGCCACGTCACCAGGCTCCTGATTGGTTGTCGCGGCGCGATTTGACGCTGGAGTTCAGATTTTTCCAACTCGAGCGGGGGACGCGAAACGCGTGTATGCACAAAATGCAACACATAAACTCACGCGCGTGGTTTTTTTCGCGAGTCAAACGCCTGAAACGCGCTACACTCACGCGCGTTTCAGGCGTTTTGGCGACGCAAATCTGCTTCCGAATTTTCGCGGGAGCCGCAATCGCGGGTCATCGCGCCTTTCCATTGACTTTACATGTAAGCCTGACGCTCTGCTGCCTCTATCGCGTTTGGTGTGAACACACCGTTAGACTCTACACAAGTGGACAGAGTATCAGTGTTTGGCCACTCTTACAGACACCAACTTCTGTCACCTCACTGCTACTGATTAGGCACCTCACTCCAGGAAGACAGAGGGCTGCAAGCCTGTCATCGTTTCCAGTGTGACTTTGCATTCTTGTGGTAGCATCAGATTTTTCCCTCAAATATTCAATATTCAAAATTCAACTTATTTTGAGCTTATTTATTAAATCAAAAGTCTTCCATTGTGTAAATTATATTTGATATGTTTTTTGTCTTCTTTTAGATTTAGATGCAGTGATCGGATGTGCTGGAGCTTTGTTAACTGCGTGGAAAAGATCTGTTTGTGATGGTATTAAAAATGAGGCTTTAAGGTGATAGTTTCCTTGTGATTTCAGTCCTTTTACTAAACAAAAACATTTTTAATTAACATATTATTTTTTTAGCAGCACATCATTGTTCAAAAGTAAACAGAGCCACATGTCAGACCAACAATGAATTTTTGACTCTGTTTGTGTCACCAGATTTTACAAACAATATCGGACATATAAAACTGAACTTTGGATTAATGTGCACATATATTGTTTTGTATTTTTGATTGTTGAATAATTATGTTGTAGAAAAACCCCAATCTATTTACTAGGGGTGCAACGATACTCGTATCGATATTGAACCGTTCGATACAGTGCTTTCGGTTCGGTACGCATATGTATCGAACAATACAAAATTTTTAATTTATTTTATCAACTTTCCTTCTGACGATGCTGTCTGTGTTGAGCGCTCAGTGGATCTGCGCTCGACAGTGGAGCCTAGGCGGAGTAGTCGAACGCAGATTCACTGAGCGCAGGGCAAGCTAGCGAGACAGAAGTTAAGCTCTCCTTGCAACATGGCAAATTGAACCTCCCCCACCCTCATTCAGATCTGGCGTTTGGAACTATTTTGGTTTTCATGTGACGTATGACCCTGAAGGTAAGCGCGTCATGGACTAAAGGAAAACAGTATGTCGGATGTGCCACGCAATGCTCAATTACATGGGTGGGAGCTAGTGTGTTAGTGCAGTTAGCTCGTTAACGTGTTGGCCGTCCAGCCCCAGGCACGGGGCGATCCGGGGTAGCTCGTTAACGGAGATTTGCCGTGTTCTGGCGTTAACGTCATTTCAACGAGATTTACGCTGACAGCACCAGTGGGAACACATTGAATATGACTGCACATTAGTGATGGGATTTCCAGCTCTTTTTAGAGATCCGGCTCTTTCGGTTCGGCTCAATAAAAAGAGCCGGCTCTTTCGGCTCCGAACCGGCTCTTCAGGTTGTTTTGTTGCTTTAATTAATTTATTATTAACAATAAGAAAAAATTATGCACAAAAGGAATTACTAACGTAAAAAAAAGTGGTTTTATTTATATATGTTTATATATAAATATATGCGGTGGCCCCTAGAGACAAATCACGTACAAACTCCAAAACACATTTCTAGCATGAACTGAACTTCCAAAGCAGAGCTACTAGATCACTTAAATTACACAATTGAAAGCATATGTGTATTGTTTGTGTATTTATACACAGGCACTCATATATATTCAAATAATTTAAAAAAATGTTCATTTACCTGTTACTACCACACACCAAATCCGGTCGTTGGTACTTGCTGGCTTGTGTAGCCACAAGATAACAAAAGCTCAACACTGCGCCCAGCATCCTGGAGCACTTCTGTTGTCTTTTGTACGTGTTTTGAGTTTTTATGTGCTTCTGAGTTTTTATGTGCTTCTGAGTTTTTACGTGCTTCGGAGTTTGTACATGTTTTTACGTGTTTTGGAGTTTGTACGTGTTTTTACGTGTTTTGGAGTTTGTACATGCTTCAGAGTTCGTACGTGATTTGAAGTTTGTATGTGATTTGTCTCTAGGGGCCACCGTAAATATACTTTTATTTATTCACTCCACATAAAATGTAATAAATAAATCATATAATACAAAAATCAACTATTCACATTTCAACTTTTAACTATTTAAATTTTCAGCTTTTTCCTTTTACAAATTTAAAGTGAAAACAACACAAAACGCTGCAATCCACAACACAATTAAATATAAATTATAATATGAAAACAAAAAGAACATGCATATTCTCTGTCATATGGGCCCGCATGAATAAACTTTCTGAATCCTTTATCATCTGCAACCGAAAATAGTTGTGGATGATTACTATACCTTTCTAATGTGACGTTGTTGTCCCTGGCTCTCTTTCTCTCTCTCCCTCTGGCTCTGTTCCTGTGCTACTGAGTGTAACTACCGCCCCTCCCCCCTCTGCCCAGCGTAAAGCACAAGGCTGCGTGCAGAGTGAAGCGGAAAAAACTGCGAGAGAGAGAGAGGGTGAGAGAGAGAGAGAAAGGGTGAGAGAAAGAAAAAAAAAAAAAACCCACATGACGGCTCGCGATAAGGAGCCGGCTCGCATTGTTCACGTCAAAGAGCCGTCTCTAAGAGCCATTTCGTTCGCGAACGACCCATCACTACTGCACATTTATGCCGACATCATCCTAGTGCAAAGACAAGTGGAAGCAGACAAAAACAACAAGCACGCATGCTACAAACTTTACCCGAGTCATTTAGACAGCCGTTAGCACATGATTCTCCTTATGGGGACCTGATATGTTTAATATGCTGCTGAGAATATAGCCCAGAAGAAGCGTATAGTATAGCTTTTATTTTGGAAAGAGCCATTTCTCTGTAATAAACTCTCTTTTCCAAAGATGAGTGATTCCTCAATCAGATACAGGGCTCGCAAAATCGCTAGCCCGACGTCCCGGGGCTAGCGATTTTTCCAGTCGGGCTACCAAAATCTATCTCTGCCCTGCCCGTCGGGCTATCGTAGGAAGGAAAAATATATGTCAATGCTTTTGCATTCTTTCGGAAATGTAGCTGGGTAATTATGTCATTGGCATCGGTGAGCCACTGTCAATATGTGACATATTGAAATCGCGTTTGAATTTGCGCTTGTTTTTTGCTTTCACTTTGCAATCGCGCGAACTGTGTATAGAGAGCGACCGTACTGATTGGTGAGTGATGATAATTTGCGCACCAATTCCTCTGACATCGTCTTATCAATCGTTAGCTTACTATGCAAACATGACAAGTGAAATCTCCCGCAGCAAGCTTAAACATGTGAGAGGTTGATCGCGCAGAGCATCGCTGAGCGTTATGTGAGTGCGTGTGTAAAAGCAGCAGGATATATATTTCAGTTCTGCTGAGCCAAATAAGACAGGTCAGGGTGAAGAAGGGACAGCCAAAGAAAAGCTTACCGCAAAACAAAAGTTATGACAAATCAGACTATAAGGCAAAAAGAAAGTGCAGCTTTATGGTTTCATGGACAAAAGAATTTCTGTGGCTGCAATATGACAAGCTATATAACCAGGGCTGCACATAAGTGGTCCGCAGGTGCGCATTCGCTGTCAAAATAAAAAACGCGCACAAGATAAGAAGTTGCAACGCGTGTTTGCGTACATAAGATTTTCAGGAGGAGGACAGACATTTGTTTAAAACTCTTAAAGATGTCGAAGAAGCTCCTTTAAGCAATTACTGTGATGTTCCTCCACCTCCAAAGAAATGTCAGGAGTCCGAACCACAAAAGAAGCACGTATTCTCGGAAAAGTAGTTGCAGGAGGTGAGCTGGCTTCAAACAAATGATGAACGCACAGAGATGTGGTGCGGAATGTGCCGTGAAAATTTAATAAATGACAAATTAAAAAGGCATGAACATTTTTTTTTGTATCGAAAAAATATCGAACCGTGACACCAAAGTATCGAACCGAACCGTGAATTTTGTGTATCGTTGCACCCCTACTATTTACCCAAACAACGTAACTTGTTTGGGTAAATAGTGGATTACTGTAATTTTAGTCTATAAGTATAGCAACCTGAATTCATACAAACACACAGCTCTAAATCTTGAATTGTAGGCTGCACAATAATGATCATTTGATTACTATGGACATTTAAATCAGAATCTATTGAACCATTACACATATTCTTTATAGAGATTACACAATCTCAAAAAAAGAAAGTGTTTAAGAGGATAAGTAAAGAAAGCTCAAAGTGTGTTTGTATGAATATTGTCTTAGTATGGGGTGTCAGTAAGTACATGAGTATAGAATAGGTGTAACAGTGGTTTTCCACATCTGTGCTTAGACTGCTCTAATACAGCGGTCCCCAACCCCCGGGCCTTGGACTGGTACCGGTCCGTGAGTCGTTTGGTACCGGGCTGCGAGAGTTGAGGCTCAGGTGTGAAATGTATCGTTTTCAGGATTTTTATTGGTTTTCAGCGTTATTTTGTTATCGTTTTATCATTAACTCGGTTTTCCTTGGTCTTTTCACGTGTGTTATGAATAAATCTTCTTTTTTTCGGTACCGGTACTAGTTTTATTTTGTTGTATTTATTCGCGACACCTTAAAGGCCGGTCCGTGAAAATATTGTCGGGCATAAACCGGTCCGTGGCGCAAAAAAGGTTGGGGACCGCTGCTCTAATATATATAGATAATGGGTCAGACATATAGTTTGACCCATTAAGTCTGTTTGAAAAGTTCATGAAGGTCTCATCCAGTGCTATGTGTTTCTGTTTATCATTTTATGAGGTCACACAGCTGACATGAGTCAGAGTAGAACCATAATATTCATGTTAATGATTCTACTGTTTACAGCTACTTCATGATGACTTTCATCCTGGTCACAGTACTATGTGAAAAGCTGTAAGAGGTAAAGTTAACCCAAATATTATCTGATCATAAGTCACTCTCTAACATTGATTATTTTTCAATATAATTTATTCCACAACAATGTTCTTTATTTTATCCCTGTTTCTTTAAATATGCACATTTATTGTTCAGCTGTGTGACTCTCCATACCTAAAGTATATCACAATGTGAACTTCATTTCAACAGTATTCCTTAGTTTGGTACCATATTCATCATCAAATTAGGAAACTGTAAACTAATTGAAAAAAGAAGCTTTTGAAAATTTCAATGTGGCATTTGAATATGTTGTTTATCCTTGCCACACGGTATGTGCAAAAAACTCCAACAAATCAGAGAACATATTTTGTTTCTCACTTCCCATGTATAAATATATATATGTATATGTATAAATTTATAAAATAGCCTGTGAACATAAACATGGCAAACAAGGATATGTTCACAATTCCAACGGATGCTTCAATTGTTTGTATAGATTTTAGATTAATTTGGTCAAACATCTGTTTGAACCTGTGGTTATCAGAGTGTTGATAAGAATGCCTTGAAAAGTTCATGACGGTCACATTCAGTGATATGTGTTTCTGTTTATCATGACTTTTTAGTGACACAGCTGACTTGAGTTTTGATCAGACAAGAACCATAAAGCTGTTAGTAGTAAAGTTAAACCAAGCAATAACTTATCATAAGTCACTCTCTAACACGGGGCAGTTTTTTAAGTATTTATTAATTGATATTCAATTAATTTTCAATGTTATTTTTTCCACAACTTTAACGTTCTTTATTTTTTTCCCGTTTCTTTGAATATGCACATGTGAATGTCTGTTTTAATTCACTGCCTGTGAAAAAAGCTTCAGGCGCCGCTCCGAGCTGGCAGCCAGTATCAGCAGCTCCAGCCTGACAGAGTCCTTTTTTCCCTTTAATATTTGTTTCTTTGTTGTTCTTGTGAACCTTGTTTTTGTTTTTCTATTGTGGACTGTGGACCGAGCTTTTCTTTTGTGGACTGATCTCCCACAATGGAGCTCGGAATTTTATGGACAATCGTTTTTGTTATTGCATTTGTCACGGCATCTGTGTCCGGAGAGCGCGTGGAGATCCAACCTCGCATTCTTTACAGCAGGGATCTGTTGTTAGCCAGAAGCTGTTAGCCCTCGGCGCTTCTGCTGTTCTGCCTACCACCGAGCAAGCCAACATCCCCCACAAGATACTGGACTACCTCACAGAACGCCCACAGTATGTGATGACACAGGGCTGTGTCTCTGATACACTGTCTACAGTACGGCGGCCTCACAGGGAACTGTGCTGAATCTGTTCCTCTTCACCTCCTAGACTGCAGACTTCTCCATCACCTCCCCACGCTGCCACCAACAGAAGTTCTCTGACAACTCTGCCATAGTTGTCATCACCACAGGTCTGTACTGAGTCCACTGGTTTCAGGAGAACCACCTGCTGATCTACACCTATGTACATTACTTTTCTCAGTTTATATATACACCCACTTATTGGGAGTTACATGTCTACTTTTTAATGCACAAGTACGATACACAATCTGCAGTTTTGTAATTATTCTAAATATTCCTAACTATTTAAACATTTTTCAGTATCCTGCTCTGTTTGCACCCAATCTGTACTCAAATTTTAACAACTGTACTGTACTCTGCTTTGGTAACTATTGTCCATGATGTAAATATGTAACAATTGTGTTTCTGTTCTGTGTCCTGTTCTGTTTGTATATGTGGGGTTTTTTGTGCTGCTGATACAAGCACATTTCCCCTTGTGGGACAATTAAATGATTATTCTAATCTATTCTATTCTAATTGATATCATATCCACCCAGAAAGCTCGAGTTCATCATTTTGCCCTACCACAATTATTTGAATTAAAAATTAAAAAAGCAGGAATGTTAAAATCAATAATGAAAGGAATTTGTTGGCTTTTTCAAAAGGTACAAATCAAATATTGTTTATAGACCTGCCCCCTTTATTATCTACAAAATTCAACATTAAGCCTTGATCAGTTCTGTTATTCTTCTTTTTTTAAAAACATTTTATAGCCTTCCAGTGTTCCAAAAATTACAAACAAACACAAATATAAGATTATTATGTAGAATTTTTAATATATAAATACTTAACACTGGAAAATACTAAAACTGTTAACTATAGTAGAGAACTTAACAAAATATCATTAAAAATTATAAATACTAATAGGAAAAAAATTCATACTTTTGGAGTTATAAAATACAATCCCATTTTTGAACAAAGTGAACAAAGGAACTGTACATTTTGTTTAAACTATTCGTATTGATATTTTTGAATATGTACAATATGGTTTCCCTTTATTTTAACAGTAACTTTGATTGCTGCCTCCTCCAGTTCCTTGTCAAAGGGACTCCACAGCTCACTTTGAATGTAAAGGCTCTTTCCATCCTCCAGTAACACCTCCAGCTGGTTTGGCATTTCTGCCGTGGCCACACCAATGATGAGAATGTCAGCTCTCTCCTCGACTTTTGTCTGTTCACACAGCATAGGCACACATTTAGCCCAGAAAACGTTGGGCTTCTTTATCCAACAAGAAAAAAAGAAAACCTATGGTCATCACGTGGTTTCACTAAGTCACCAAGACACATACATACACACATTATGTCTTGATGCATGCTCAATCATCCAGGTAAGTAAATTCCAAAATGGTTAATTATGTTCACCTGGAAAAAAAATACCCCGCTCGCCCCTGCGGGCGGTCAATCCTTCAAGCTCGGGTCCTCTACCAGAGGCCTGGGAGCTTGAGGGTTCTGCGCAATATCTTAGCTCTTCCCAGGACTGCGCACCACTATATCCGGTTGGCTAACCAACCGGACATAGTGGTGCGGGATCTCTGTCCAGAAAAGTGCAGTTCTAGGAACAGCTAAGATACTGCGCAGGACCCACAGGCTCCCAGGCCTCTGGTAGAGGACCCGAGCTTGAAGGATTGACAGCCCGCAGGGGCGAGTGGTGAATCTATCTATCTATCTATCTATCTAGTGTTTGTGTGCTGTAGATTTTTAAGGGGAACATGTTGTTTTCCCGACAGCACCTTCTTTACAGCAGAAACCTGAAAAGTAAATTGAGTGTAGTTATCTGTGATAGGTTTTTATTTCTTCAGTAATCTGTTTAGATTATGTTATGGTTGTTGTTAAGTATTCTGCACATGCCATTTATCTTATCAGAAGCAGTTTTATCTGTATCGGTCATTAGGATGTTTTTCATATACTGTGATTATGAAACAGGTTGTAGGAAATCCTTCTGTAAACAATACATTTTGCAACTTAGTTTAAGTGACAGCAACATAAGTGAAAAGTTTGCCAGTTTCAGGTATACAAAATCTATTTGTTTTCCATTATGTCCAATTCAGGGTACTTTTTGACCATTTCTGTTGTATCTGCTTTTATTTTTATTATAAAGGATATATTTAGATTAAGACTTTTGTGCGAATTTATATACAGAAGTGTATAAAATAATTATTCTGTTTGTTTTTATTATCAAGTAGAGACTGTTCATTAAAATCTAGCCCTTACAACACAAATGTACGTAGGCACAATGCAAATTGGCTGCAAAAATACCAGAAATGGTCTGAGGAAAATATTTTTTAAAAATTGTGCTTAAAAATCTTAACAGAATTTAGTCTCTGCTTGACAGCAAAAACCCAAATTATTTTCACTGTAAAAAATACCGGCAATAATGGGTTATTTGGAAACCTAAATCCATGTAAATTCTGATGGAACCACAAATACTTACCTCCACCACCTCCCCTTGAACTGTCATGAGTCCCTCATTTGTGGAGCTCATCTTGAGTGCGGTGAGAGGAGCAAGAGGATGCAGAAGATCCTCTGCTTCTTTTACAAGACCTTCCCTCACACTTAGGGTCGGTGCCCTAAAAAATTGTGTTCTGGGTGTGACACTGATGTTGTAAGGGGGGCCTGTGCCCCTGAGTTCATGGCCTCTCATAATAAATGACCCCCCCTGCTGGACTTTAGAGGCATATTCTTCAAATATTGTGATCTTTGTCACAGTCTGGCCATCGGTGATTGCCGCAATGGTGTTCTTCTTTGTTATCAGGGGTGTTGGTGTGGCATCTTTGAAGTCCCAGCTAATGACTTTTAGCTGGTCACAGGACTTTAAAATTTGTATGTGCAGTGGGGGTGGCCGGAAATATGGCGTGTCAGGGCGGTTGTTCAAAAGCTTTGTCAAAGCCATTCTGAAAAAAAAGCAACACAAAAAATATTAAGGGGTTAATACATTTCTGTTATAGCAAGGGTCATATAATATGGTAACACGTGTAGCTTTTGTGCAGTCTTTTTACTTTCTGATGTCAAACAAAACTCATAAATACCTTTCTGAGGTTCCTGCTTAAAAATGACAGGCCAAAAACACAGGCTTGTCTAAAAGTATTGTATTGATATACAATGTTGGTTTTAAAATAAAGCTGACAGTTCTAAGACTTCTATGAATTAATCTAAATATTACAGCAGAGATAAGTTGATGAAAGTAACTTAGGACTGAACTCAAACTCAATGTTTTTTCTCACCAAATTGTTATTCATTTATTTTTTGTATTTTCTAGCATATAATCTCCTTTGAAAATACTGACAATAAACAAGAAATCATCATATGAAGATTGTCTGTGCAAAGATTGATGCTGCTGAAGTGAAACAGTGAAATTACAGTTCTATTCATATTTCACAATTTGGTCTGTGGCTTTGAATTTCTAAAGAGCAGAGATGATTTAACTTTATTGAAATGCCTAAAATGCCCCCCCCCCCCCCCCCCCCCCCCCACACACACACACATACACACATAAACATAATGCAGTTGCATAGTCTCTGTGGCTCTTTCTATTGGTCCCCTGTGTTAATCATTTGAGCCAATAGAACGACAGTAATGTACCCTGTTTTCACTTCAGTCTCACCCTCTGTAACTGCGCAGAAAATGGCTTTTTTGACGAGAGGCACTGTGGGAGATGAAGTTATTCAGAATATGGTTTCCATTAGGTTTTTGTTTAACTCTTTTAGCTTAATTCCTATTGGTTATTCAGTTTTTGTATAGCTTAATTGAGAAAGTGCTAGAAAGTGTTGTTGCCAGGGCAGAGTGCCAGCCTTAAGCAAATTTAGAGACTCACAGCTCAAACTTAACATCTTAAAGTTTATAAAACTGTTATAGATCTTGAAGATTTGTCAAATTCGTTAAGATCTTAATATTTCATATAAAAAATTAGGACTGAAATTATTTTTCATTAATACATTTAGATCTTTTTTCAATTAAATACCCATGAGACAATAAGTTCATCAACTATGACACCCACTAATACATTACTGTCGATGTGAATTTATCGATAATGAATTTCTCTGCAATAGAAACGTAACATAGGAAAAAGAAAGAAAAGTCAGATTAAATTTTGGTACTTTGACACTCTTTATATTGACAGCAAGTTAAATGGCTAGATCTTGTGTCTTGCCCTATATTGTATTATACATATTATAAGGGTAGTAAAAAAAACCACCCTCAAAATTCAATACTTACGTTTTATGAAGTTTTTGAGAACAGTAAGAGTCGTCTGTGTCCCTCGAAGTATCTTAGAAAGATGCAGAAAGATCAAATAAGGTTCCCGCCGGTCTTTAAGTTACAACTTGTGATGTAATCTGTTGTCACCCGCCCTGATTGGCTAACTACGATTGTGTTTCGTGATTGGACCGCCTTGTGTTGATTTTATGTTATCACTGTTTTTTAGGTTTTTTTGTTCGTTAACTCGTCTAATTTTAATTATGGAATTATCATTACTATTTTATAAGTCTCAAACGTAAAATTTGAGATTTATAAAATCTGTTATAGGGCTTTGGAGTTGACGTCACGCCGCAATGCATTGTGGGAGCATGCCACCATTTTATCAGGCCACGAATCAAAACAAACACACTCGTTTGGAAGGAAGATACAAACCGTACTTAAAAGCAGCTCAAAACAAAAAGAACTTTATAGACTCAGATTGTGTCGGATGAGAAGAGACGGTACTTGCAAAAAATAGCGTACATTGGAAATGTGGACCCGTATGAAAAAACGGCAGTGGAGCAGAAACCCCGAAGCCTGATATATTTCCGTACCTGTGGAGTCAGCGCATACACAGCGAACCAGTTTCGCAATTATAATGTCTGGAGGCGCACATCCGATTAACCAATGGTTGGTTACAAGGTTTGGCTATTTTTAGACAGCTTGAGTACTGCCAGTAAAATGCGTTTGATTTCCCTCCGAACATTCAGATTAGTGCAGCATAAATTCATTCATGAGGGGAAATTACAGTGAGAACATGTTGAGGCTCTGTTAGATGGATAACATAGTGAGTTCAGTGCACTGATATGACCATTGTCCTGAAGGATTTAGTCATTCTCTATGGTTAAAGAAATTGCACTAATGAATTCATATTTATTATATGTAATTCTAATTACACGTCTTGCTTCCGTGTTTGTGTGCTGTG